>NC_067132.1:30674438-30871938 GCF_021347895.1 Acanthochromis polyacanthus | reverse complement strand
TGGTGGATCTGCTGAACTACAGCGGCAGTTATACAACGAACAGCAGCAGTGTTTCAGTCTGAAGGTATGCAGTGTTTAATGTCAACACAAACACCGCTCTTGGAGAAAACTAAAAAGTATTTACAGAACTTTAACATCCTGTTAGAGTATGTTATAAATGTCTGAAAGGACGGGTTAGAAAAAAATGTGCTAATTTTAATTAACATGAACATGTGCACAATTAAGACAGGAGCATCTGCTAAAACGTATAAAATGAAAATAAATAAAATATTGAATCAAAAAGATGAGTAGAAATAAGAAAAAAATGCAAAAATGTACACCACAAAGTTGAAAATCACCAAGACGATTGTGAAGCGTATTGAAAAGTTTTACATTAAAAATAAATTGATTTAATTTTAGAAGTAAAATGCCCAGATACATCCACCCTGAAATGTTAATCTGCTGAGTGGCGCTTAACGTCGCATTATTATGTTTTTCTTAAATTACTGCTTCGCGTCTCCTCGTGGATGTCTATTATTGGAACAGTCATTTGTGGCGGCGCCCTCTAGTGGCTGGAATGAATATAACAGAAGTCTAACTACATATAAATGAAATTCTTTCATGCTAATTCCACATTATCTACATTTTAATATACTAAAAACAACTCAATTAACTAGAAAATAGAATAAATATGTGTCACATTAAAAGTAAAATAACAGATTGTTAATGAGCAGCGACACCTTCAGTGGTTTTCAATCTGCTTTTATTGTTAGCGAGCATCATTAGAAGGTATTTAAGGCACAAAGGAACGAGAAAAAAGTTTTTTAAAAAATCACATTTGTTTTCAATCACAAACTGATATGAAGGTTTGTATCCCACAAACTGGAGGTGTGTTTGTGTCTGAATCTAACTGATTATTATTTTATTTAATTATTATTGATTAATATTTAATAGCGACACTCTGCTAATAATGACAAGTATCGTGTAAGCATGTTAGCATGATCACAGAGGAACCATGCTAATGTTTATGGAGTTCTAGAGTGACATAGCTAAATTAGCATGTCAGCATGTTAACATGATCACAGAGGATTCATGCTAATGTTTATGGTGTTTTATAGACATATAGCTAAAGTAGCATGTTAGCAGAGAAGTCATGCTCATGTTTATTGTGATTTACAGTCACATAGCTACAGTAGCATCCTAGCATGTTAGCATGATCACAGATGAGTCATGCTAATGTTTATGTAATGCTAATGTAACTTGTTTTATTTGGTTTGTAAATGTGTCCTAAAAGTTACAAATAAATCTAATTTGTATAGTAATTGCCGAATTATTATTTTCCTATCATTGTATTTTGCTTCATTTTGATTGCATATTTGTGTAATGTAAGTCTATCTAATATTTAACATTATTACTAGTAAACTTTATTGTCATCAATAGGGAGAATTATCTTAACCTGCTTCTGTTTCTTTACATCTCAAAAACAGTCTCACAAACCTCCATATCTATGGAATAAAATCATTAAAGTTGAGATTTCTGTGTTTAATTGAATTCATATTTGAAGAAAAAATGAATCATCACAGCAGGAAGTGCCTTTTTTTGCAAGCTCCGCCCACTCAGGCAGATGATGTGTACAGTGAGGCAGGTCAGCCGATGTAGACATCAACATAACCAGACACCTGGAAAAACACAACGAGCATGTTAGCATAATCACAGAGGTGTCATGCTCATGTTTATGGCGTTTAACAGTCACATAGCAACAGTAGCATGCTAGCATGGTCACAGAGGAGTCATGCTAATGTTTATGGTGTTTTATAGACATATAGCCTAGCTACAGTAGCATGTTAGCATGATCACAGAGGAGTCATGCTAATGTTTATGGCGTTTAACAGTCACATAGCAACAGTAGCATGCTAGCATGGTCACAGAGGAGTCATGCTAATGTTTATGGTGTTTTATAGACATATAGCCTAGCTACAGTAGCATGTTAGCATGATCACAGAGGAGTCATGCTAATGTTTATGGTGTTTTATAGACATATAGCCTAGCTACAGTAGCATGCTAGCATGATCACAGAGGAGTCATGCTAATGTTTATGGTGTTTTATAGACATATAGCCTAGCTACAGTAGCATGCTAGCATGATCACAGAGGAGTCATGCTAATGTTTATGGTGTTTTACAGTCACATAGCTACAGTAGTATTTCAAGGACTGTTGTAAAGTTGAAAATGAAAGTTTTTTTTTTCATTTTTCAGCTTTGATAAATGGTGTATTTTGATGATTTCTTTACAGAGCCAATCATGTAGCATGTAGCATGTAGCGAGTGGCATGTAGTATGTAGCATGTAGAGAGGAGCGAGTAGCACCACTCACATTGCTCAGATTGCTGCAGTACATCACCGCCACGATGCGTCGGGGTCCTGTCAGCCGAGGAGTGTACGCTTCCATCCAGGAGACCGAAGCTAGAGGCTCAATTTTCCTAAAACAGGAAGAAAAATGTGTTCAGTCTGCAGGTAAACCCACCCACAGCATGTCGGCATGTCATCAGCATTTTTACGGGATGTAGCGCCTCCGGAGGGCCATGACTCCAGCGCCTTCCAAGTACATGTAGACGTTTTGGAGAGGGTCTTTCAGGGGGTTGGTGAAGGAGACAGTCACAAACATTTGCTGCTGAACCCTTGGTTGGCCGCTCACCTGCAGCAAAACACACAGAATATTCAGATTTCAGAAAAGCTGATTACACCCTGAATTAGACTGACTTCTATTTGTGAAATAAAAGAACAAAAAACAATATGAAAAATTTGGAGTAAATAGTTCACTATATGTCTGTAAAACACTATCAGCATTAGCATGACTCCTCTGTGATCATGCTAACATGCTACTGTAGCTATATGTCTATAAAACACCATAAGGCAGGCATGAACGTAGGTAGGTCGGTAGGTGTTGCTAGATACTCTTGGTAGTGTGTCTGTTGTCCTACCGTCAGGGTGAGCGTTGGGCTCTGCAGGGTCACCACCTTGATGGCGCTGACCGACTGGTCCTCGGAGGAACCACTCAGAATGAAGCGAATGCTGTCCTGACCGTTGAGGTGAGGCAGGTACTCGTCAGCCTGGATCTTCACGATCACGCTGTTTTCTTCAACACACACACTCACAGCGTTACATCTCCAAACACGATAAAACACAATAAAACACACCACCACCACCACGCCGAGGCTGCTCACTCTGCTTGGCTGCCACAGTGATGGTGAAGTCCAAGTCTTTGAAGTGGTTGGCGTCGACGCCGGTGTAGAAGCTGACGGAGACGTCCAGGTGACAGTTGACATCCCTGTTGACGTCTCCGTGGTTGGTCAGAGTCACCAGCAGTTCAATGTCTGAACCCAGCTGAGTCTGCAGAGACAGTCGAAGTTTAGAGTTATTCTGATTGTTCTAAAAACACCTTCAGCATCATAAATAAAGTAGTGAATAACCCCACTTTACCCAGCTAGCAATAACTTTACTGTCCAGCATTCTCACCCCACATTTAGCAATTGTTGTGTCAAGCTACCAGCTACTTTGAGCTAACAATGTCAAGTATACACATAATTTTAAAATTTTTTTCACTATCTGTAGCTAATGATTTTAGCTGTTACATCTCCTACTGTTAGCTCTCTATTACTTTTCTACTACCACTGGTATCACTAGCTAGCTGAAAGCTATTTTGAGCTAACAATTAGAACTACACATAACTTTTAACCTTTTAACATTTCGCCACTGTGTTTTGCTAATCATTATAGCTGCCATCTTCTACACTTTCAACTGAATTTAGCGCCCTATTTGAACTGCTGCATCTGCTACTGTTAGCTTTTTCAATATTCAGTCCACACATTTAGCAACTGTTTCAACTGTTATATTCAGCAACTAGCTACTTCAAGCTATCATTTTCAACTAGTATAGACAAAAATTTTTAGTATTTGGCTACTGTTTTGCTAACTATTTTAGCTGCTATCCTCCACACTTTCACCCAAGTTTAGCTAACTATTTCAGCTGTCACATCTGCTACAGTTAGCTTTCTACTACTTTTCTATTAATACTAGCTCGCTAGTAGCTATTTTGAGCTAACAAAAGCATACACATAACTTCTAGTATTTCAAAATATAGTCAATACTTCAAGCTAATTATTTTAGCTGTTAGGCAGGCAGGTAGGTAGGTGTGTAGGTAGGGAGGTGGGTAGGTAGGTAGGTAGGTCAGTCGGTCGGTAGATAGCTAGGAAGGTCGATTGGTTGGTAGGTAGGTTCGTAGAATGAAATGTAGCCAAACATGAACATATAGCAGACAGATGTGTAGACAGATGTGTTACCAGTTCACAGGTGATGCCAGCAGACAGCTGTCCCTCCGGTACGTCAGAGTGATCCCTGTCACAGCCGTATTCTTCCGCCCGAGTCATACTCTGGCTGTCCGCCTCACTACCTGCAACCACAGATCAGTCCAGTGCTGCTGCTGAGGGTTAGCCTAGCCGCGCTGGACCCAGCTCTGAAGACGCAAGGGTCTAGTTACCCTCGGTAAGCCTCGAGGCTGGATGCTCCTAAAACTGGCCGACGAATCACCATGAAGTGTAGAGTCAGAAGGCGGGCGTAACTAAGTGACGACAGAGGCGCGACGATTCTGACAGAAAAAACCGGAAACAACTAGCCTAGCCGCGCTAGACAACCCACGACAATGAATTTAATTCTCTGCCAGGGTCGACAACAAAAACGACAACAGTCGTTGAGCTCCATTAGCACCGACTCTGAATAATCTTTCTGTTAACATGTCTGTAATATACTTGAGCTTCACCCATTGACTGTATAAATAAGGCTTCACCGAACTCCCGCATCCTCTGATTTCCGGCGCTCTAGGAACTACGTCAGCCTATTCGTTGCCCTGATTGGTTGTATACCTACCCAGTTGCTGCAGAGTGATTTGAAAGACAACCTTTTAGCCCGCCTCCCTCCCTGTCGAGAGTTCCTAGACCCTTGTGTCTTCAGAGCTGGGTCTAGTGCGGCTAGGCTAGCTGAGGGTCTGAACTCTGAATATGACATTCCAGCTGCATCAGTGTGTTTTACCTTCAGGGTGTTTGTAGGTGCGGGTGACGTCCACGTACTGATTGCTGCTCAGAGCTTTGGTGAACAGACCCTGTCCAATGTGAGTCGTATCCACCTTGAACACCTCCATCGTTCCGTATCGGTCCTTCTTATGGAAAACCACGTCGCTGTTCACCTGCAGCAAACAGCCATGAATGAAGGAAGAGCTCCAAGCGTCACTAGAACCATCAACACGTGATGATAATCGGTTGTAAGTATATTATCAGCGTGCACTGTAAAAACAAGCATGCTGAAAAAATATGTGGGATAAAGTGAAAATAAGAGCAAATATCTGTAGAATTAACACAGACTTAAATAAAATAAAGCAGAATCATCTGAGCATCACACGTTTTGAAAAGGAACAAATCACTTATTTTGATTTGTTTTTGCAGTCAAAATGTAAATTAATACTTTTTTAAATGTGACTTTATTAGATACGTTCTGTAATTTACCAAAATAAAACTATTTGCTATTTTAATGCTTAAAATACAACAGTTTATTCAGTTTATTAACATTTATGTTAAAAAAATACAGATTTTTATGGGGATTTATTTTACATTTTTTGTGGTTAATGCATAAATAAAAAACTTATATTTAACTTTTAATGATGTGTCTTACTGACCTCAGCGAAGACGAATCCACAGTCAAACGGGAGACAGATGTTCCCCTCCTTGATGGCAGCGACGGACGCTGGACCACAGCGGAAATGACCTGGAAGCAGACAGACAGGTTAGCCTTCATTAACCTGTCTGTCTGTCTGTCTGTCTGTCTGTCTATAAAACTGTCTGTCTGTTTATATAATTGCCCATCCGTCTGTCCTTCGTACCGTCGCTGGTCTCCTGAGGCGTTCCATCCACTATTTGCCATCCTCCGTATCCTGCAGGAAGATCTGGACGAGTCATCCAACACTCATTCCAGCAGTGGTAGTTCCTGTAAACAATACAGACACAAATATAATGGAAATAAAGATGCACACATTTAAAGTTGCCTTAAAAAGGCATAAAATTTTGAAAAAAAAGTTCAATCAAAATACATTTTCGGCACAAGGCACAGGTTATACAATGCTGTATTCTCCTCCTTCTATATTTATATATATAAATATATACGTTATATATAATTTATTTAAATTTGTTTATTTCTGTTTATATATATATATATATATATATATATATAAACAGAAATAAATACATTTAAATATATATATATATATATTTAAATATATACATATATATTTAAATATATGCATGTATACGTATATAAAAATTAAATAAATACATAGCTTAAACAATAACACAAAGACCATTTTTTAACTAAAAATTGTAACACATTTAAAAATACAAACAGAGTTTTGATAAACTGTGTCAAACTGCAAAATTTGATCATGTAAAAATATTCAGTAAATTACATGAATTAAATTACTCATTTAAATCAAAATTTTGTGCAATATTGTAGGGTCTGAACTGTAGTATTTAGTTTAAATTAGTATTTTATATAATATTGTAGCGTGTCAACTGTAGTATTTAAACTATTCAGGTAAATTACTGTTTTATATAATGTTGTAGGGTCTGACCTGTAATATTTAAATAAGTAATTTAAACTACTATTTTTATATCATACTGTGGGGTCTGAATAGTAATATTTAAACTACTCAGATAAATGAATATTTATGTAACTTTCTATGGGCTGAACTGCATTGTTTATCACAGTTTTTCTGTTTTTTAAGCTTGAAGAAATCAGTTCTAGTTGATCTTTGTAAACTCGTCGCTCTGGTTTTCTGTGTGTTCTCGTTGTGTATCGGTGAGGATAGATTGTGTTGTCGTGTGTCTCATGCAGACCAGATGGAGTCCCTGGTGGCCCGTCGGTCCGGCGTCCCGTCCAACTTGAAGATCAGGTCGGTCTTCAGGTTTCCTGTGTTGTCGTGGGCTGAGGAGAAGTTGGTGATGACTCTGGTGGGGATTCCCAGACACCGCAGGACTGCAGGGTTTCAAAATAAAAGCACTCAGGCCTCCTTTAACGCAATTAATTACAGTAAGAAGAAGTGTTTTCTGTCTCTTTGTGGTTGTTTTGTGTCTCTTTGTGGCTGTTTTGTGTCTGTTTGTGGTTGTTTTGTGTCTCTGTGGTTGTTTTGTGTCTGTTTGTGGTTGTTTTGTGTCTCTGTGGTTGTTTTGTGTCTCTGTGGTTGTTTTGTCTCTTTGTGGTTGTTTTGTGTCTCTTTGTGGCTGTTTTGTGTCTCTCTGTGGTTGTTTTGTGTCTCTTTGTGGCTGTTTTGTGTCTCTTTGTGGCTGTTTTGTGTCTCTGTGGTTGTTTTGTCTCTTTGTGGTTGTTTTGTGTCTCTTTGTGGCTGTTTCATGTCTCTCTGTGGTTGTTTTGTGTCTCTGTGGTTGTTTTGTGTCTGTTTGTGGTTGTTTTGTGTCTCTGTGGTTGTTTTGTGTCTCTGTGGTTGTTTTGTCTCTTTGTGGTTGTTTTGTGTCTCTTTGTGGCTGTTTTGTGTCTCTCTGTGGTTGTTTTGTGTCTCTTTGTGGCTGTTTTGTGTCTCTTTGTGGCTGTTTTGTGTCTCTGTGGTTGTTTTGTCTCTTTGTGGTTGTTTTGTGTCTCTTTGTGGCTGTTTCATGTCTCTCTGTGGTTGTTTCGTGTCTCTTTGTGGCTGTTTTGTGTCTCTTTGTGACTGTTTCGTGTCTCTCTGTGGTTGTTTTGTGTCTCTTTGTGGTTGTTTTGTGTCTCTTTGTGGCTGTTTTGTGTCTCTGTGGTTGTTTTGTGTCTCTTTGTGGTTGTTTTGTGTCTCTTTGTGGTTGTCGCCCTGTTGTCTCTGACCCTCGTCCATCTGTTTAGAGTTCTATCCAATCAGGATGTGACAGCAGTGTTTTACGGTGTGTTGTGTTGTTGTGTGTACTCTTACAGGTGCAGAAGACTCCAGCGAACACCCAGCACTGGCCGTACAACACCGGGGTCCCGGTGTTGGCGTACTGCTGCAGGATGGCCACGCTGCCAGTCCAGGCTGTCGGGGCGATGCCCATCGAGTAGTCGTTGCTCCAGTTCCCCACCACGACGCCGTTATCGTCCTGAGAGTTGATCTGAGGGCAGACGGACAGTTTAGTTTACAACACAAACATGGAAATTAGACCTCTAGCCATCTCATATTTGAGAGGATTTGTGTACAATATGACACAAAATGACCACAAAGAGACATAAAACAATTACAAAGAGGCACAGAATGACCATAAAGAGACCAAACTAATCACAAATAGACACAAAACAGCCACAAGGAGACACAAAGCAACCACAAAGACACACAAAAAACTCAAAAACACAAAATGACCATAAAGAGACACAAATCAACTACATAGAGATGTAAAACAAATTCAGTGACACAAAACAACCACAAAGAGAAACAAAACTACCACAGATGTTTCATTTAAATGTGCAAACATATCAGTAGTTTCAGACTACACAGTTTTCAGCCAATCAGAGATGGTTGAGCTGGTGCTGTAGTAACCTAGATGTAACCAATCAGCTGTTAGCTCACCATGGCGGATCCCTTCCTGACCACCTTGATGATGTTGCCTCGGTTGTAGATCGGCATCCGGGACGAGTCCAGGATGAAGATGCAGGCGTCCAGGATTCCAGGTTCGAACTGCAGGGAGATGGAACATCATCTCAAGGACGATACGTAACATCAGTGTTGGACATTTCTACCAACCTGTCCTTAACTTCAGCGTTGGACGTTTCTACCAACCTGTCCTTAATGTCAGCGTTGGACGTTTCTACCAACCTGTCCTTAACGTCAGCGTTGGACGTTTCTACCAACCTGTCCTTAACTTCAGCGTTGGACGTTTCTACCAACCTGTCCTTAATGTCAGCGTTGGACGTTTCTACCAACCTGTCCTTAACGTCAGCGTTGGACATTTCTACCAACCTGTCCTTAACTTCAGCGTTGGACGTTTTTACCAACCTGTCCTTAACATCAGTGTTGGACGTTTCTACCAACCTGTCCTTAATGTCAGCGTTGGACGTTTCTACCAACCTGTCCTTAACGTCAGCGTTGGACGTTTCTACCAACCTGTCCTTAACATCAGCGTTGGACGTTTCTACCAACCTGTCCTTAACATCAGCGTTGGACGTTTCTACCAACCTGTCCTTAACATCAGTGTTGGACGTTTCTACCAACCTGTCCTTAATGTCAGCGTTGGACGTTTCTACCAACCTGTCCTTAACATCAGTGTTGGAAGTTTTTACCAACCTGTCCTTAACTTCAGCGTTGGACGTTTTTACCAACCTGTCCTT
The DNA here is from genome assembly GCF_021347895.1 of Acanthochromis polyacanthus. Lineage (NCBI taxonomy): Eukaryota > Metazoa > Chordata > Actinopteri > Pomacentridae > Acanthochromis > Acanthochromis polyacanthus. Next base: position 30,862,578 of record NC_067132.1, on the reverse strand, counting down.
AACGTCAGCGTTGGACGTTTCTACCAACCTGTCCTTAACATCAGCGTTGGACGTTTCTACCAACCTGTCCTTAACATCAGCGTTGGACGTTTCTACCAACCTGTCCTTAACATCAGTGTTGGACGTTTCTACCAACCTGTCCTTAACGTCAGCGTTGGACGTTTCTACCAACCTGTCCTTAACATCAGTGTTGGACACTTTTACGAACCTGTCCATACACCCAGGACCGGGAGATGATGGAGCCCATGGAACCCTGGTAGATGATGCCAAAGTCGTTCAGGACGTACTCCATTCTCTCCGAATCATTGGCAAGAAACACCGGGTCCTCTGCAGACAGACAGTTAAAGTAGATAAGATCGATTTTAGCCTCAACATCCAACATTCGCCCTCTTTTAGCTCCATGTTTGGTCTCCTCCATCCCCCTACAGGAAACATGAGGCTCCTTATGGTAATTCTATGTCTCACTGTGTCTCTTTCCCGCTCTTTGTTGTCTTTTTTATGTCACTTTGTGTCCATTTTTGGTAATTTAGAGTCTATTTATGATTGTTTTGTGTCTCCTTGTGTCTATTGTGTCTGTTTGTGGCATGTTTTTAGTCTATAGTAAAAAAAAAAAATCTGTGTCTGTTTTGTGTCTTTGTGGTTATTTTATGTCTCTATGGTCATTTTGTGTCTCTTTTTGGTCCATTTGTGTCTCTTTTTGGTCCTTTTATGTCTCTTTGTTGTTGTTGTGTGTCTATTGTGTCTATTTGTGACATGTTTATAGTCTATTTACTATAATCTTTTTCCATGTTTGTTTTGTGTCTCTTCTTGGTCATTTCGTGTCTGTTTGTGGTTTTTTGTGCCTCTTTGTTGTTGCTTTGTGTCTCTTTGTTGTTGTTTTGTGTCTATTGTGTTTATTTGTGGTATGTTTTTAGTCTATTTATGGTAATTTTTTTGTTTGTTTGATGTCTCTGAGGTCATTTGGTGTCTTTTTATGGTTGTTTTGTGTCTCTTTATAGTTGTTTTACATCTCTGTGGTCATTTTGTGTTTCTTTAGTTTTTTTTGTCTCTTTCTTGCTATGTTTTGCCACTTTGTGTCTATTGTGGTCACCTTTTGTCTCTTTAAGGTAATTTTGAGTATATTTCTGGTTGTTTTGTGTCAGTGTGTCAGTAATAATAACGTCATATATATTTGTATTTATATATAAAACTTTTTGCCACTCAGTCATTCCATATATCTCTGATTTTTTGACCCTGCAGTTCCCCTCCCAGCCCCCGGGGGCAGCAGCAGCAGCAGCTCCTACCTGGACACCAGGCGTTGAACAGCATGTAGAGGTCGGTGGCGGCGTTTCTCTTGGTCCGCTGCATGCCGCTGCCCACCGATATGGCCACATATGTCCGGTATTTCCCCACGATGGCGGTGGGCGACGGCGTGACGCCGAGCAGCACCGAGCTGCCCTGCATCTCCAGGATCTGGCCGGCCCAGGGGCCTCCACGACGGGACCCGAAGGTCACCACCACCAGGGAGCCCTTGTTGGCCGACGGGTTGGAGCCTGGATGAGGAGGAGGTCAGGTTTAATAAACGAAGTGTACGTTTGGACCTTCAGGTTAATTAAACACGATGGAATATTCTGTGTGAAAATGAAATGACACAAAAAAGTTTAAAACAAGAACAGTCATTGGTTGTTGTGTGGTATTTTATAAACAAAATATTATTCTTTGACTAAAAACACAAGTTTCATTGGTTTATTAAGCCTCTGAACACCTCGACGCTTTCTGTATCGGTCTCATTTTAACTCACTGTTTGTTCATTTTTCAACCTAAAGTCTCGCATCTCCGTGGAAACAGAATGAAGACAGAGAGAGAATCAGAGATGTCTTCTGTCAGTAGGACACAAAGGTGACAGTGAACTGATAAAATTACACAAAACTGACACAAAAAATACTGAAATGACATAAATGTCAAACAAAAGTTCAAAAAATGACTCAATAAGACAGAAAAATGACACAAAATTACTCAAAAAGTAACAAAAGTAACATAAAAATGCTGAAATGACACAAAAAATGGAACAAAGACTGAAAATTAACAAAAAAGATGTTGAAATGACACAAGAGAGAAACAATAAGTTCCAAAACTTACTGAAAAAGACACAAAACTGATGCAAAGACGTGCAAAAATGACCGGAAAAAAAGTCACAGCATGAAACATTCAAAGAAAAGATGGCAAAATGATGCAAAAATGTGCAAGAAATGACACTACAATGACACAAAAACGCAAAACTAACACAGAAGAAGCTAAAATTGCATGACGCAAAAGTTTTTATAACAACAAGAGACACAAAACTGACACAAAATATGCTAAAATGACACAAAAACAAAAGAATGTGACACAAAGACGACACAAAGAGACGCAAAAGTGACAAAAAAGGACAGAAAAACTTGAGAACTGCACCAAAAAAAAAGGCACACAGGCACAAAAGTGATACAAAAGATGCTACAACAACACAAAATGACTTAAAATTACACAGAAACAACACAAAACACAACAACAATGCCACAAAAGATGCCAAAGATGCCATTCTGTCTGTAAAACCTCCCATGAACCAGATAAAAACTCACATTAACAGATAAAAAAAGGAGTGCGACTCACCGATCAGGAACTCCAGCTGGAAGTCGTCCTCCTGGACCAGCTCTCGGTTGAAGGACACCCGGACCACGAACTCGTGTCCTCGGCGGACCACCAGGTTCTGGGTTTCGTAGGCGGTGGTGTAGTGTTTGGGTTTGTTGATCTGCTGACTCATGTCCACGTTCTCCACCGTCAGCGTGGCTGGAACAAACAGACACGGCTTCACTCTGCAAAAACTCACAATCTTACCAAGTCTGGTTGTCTTATTTTCAGTCTAAATGTCTCATCCTGTTTGATTTAAGATAAATTCACTTAACAAGAGACATTTCAGCAGACGGAGGGACTTGTTTTAAGACATTACATCTTAAATATCTTAAGTCAAACACTCCTGAAATGATCTTGTTTTAACCCTCGTCTAATCCTGAAAATGTGGGGGAAAAAAATTCACAATGAAACTTCTGATGTCCACATTTTCAACATTTTTGGGAAATTTCGGAACATTTCTTTGGCGGAAAAAACAAAGATTAAAAAAAATGTTTCTTTAAGAACATTCAGAAAAAAAATCAACCAAAATCCAGCGAAATTCGCTGGATTTTGGTTGATTTTTTTTCTGAACGTTCTTAAAGAAAATATTAAAAGTTTTACTGATATATATGGAATCATTTTAGATATTTTTAGGATTTTTTGGAAGATTTTTTTATTCATTTTTTGAAAATATTTACAATTTTGATATTTTTTTATTTTTTAAATTTTTATTTCTTGCAAGATTTGGGGATTTTTTTTTAAATAAAACTTTAAGGGAAACTTTTAAGGAATTTTCTTCCTGAAGATTATGCAGGATTTTTTTTTTTTTTTTTAAATTTGGGGAATATTTTGCTGATTTATTTTTTTTTAGACAAGGAAATAATATTTTTTGGTGCCATAAATGAAGACAACAGGAGGGTTAAGACACAGAATCTTGACAATCCTGCTAAAATAGAGATAAAACAAGTTTCTCAGCTAATTTAAGATCTCAGTATTCTAAATATCACATCTTATTTCCAGAAATCTCACCAAGACATTTTTTCACCTGTTCTACTGGCAGATTTTTTCACTGATTTCAAGGTAAAAATTCCTTAAAATAAGCTTTCTTCCCTTGTTTTGAGAGGGGCATTTTTTCCAGTGTAGGGTTTCTCCGTCTCTAAGCATCCAGCAGGTGGCGCTGTTCTCACCTCCTCCAGGGTAGGACCGCGGCGTCGCCTCGTCGATGCCGTCAAAAGGCTCGAACTCGGCGAAGTCGTCGCCGAAGTCTTTGAGGTTGGAGACCGGCACCTGGAGGTGGAAGAGAAGCAGAGAGCGACTCAGCGTTCAGCGGTTTTACGGCGTCAGAGTGAAGTCGTGTTGTTGTCGTTGCCGTGGTTACCGGCTCGCTGTAGCGGCCCTTGTAGCTGGGGTTGGTCGGAGGAACCATGGCGGTCGAAAACGGCAGGAAAAGTTCTGCAACAAAGAAAAAAAACTAGAAATCACACAATAAAAACAAGTTTATTTTAAAAAGCAGGACACCCAGAGAGAAAATATGAAGACAAAGCTCCAAAAAGGAAACAAAAACATCAGAAACAGATAAACAAATAACACAAGAAGACAGAAAAATGACACTGAAAGGTGTGAAAATGCCAAAAAAAAGCAAAAATGACAAAAACGGACACAAAAGATGCCAGAAAAACACAAAAATGAAACAAAAAGTTCAAAAAATGACACTGAGAGACACAAAACCGACACAACAAAGTGTTAAAATGCTAAAAATGACACAAGAAATGATAAGTTCCACAAAAAAAAACAGCCCAAAGATGACACAAAAAGCACAAAAGTTTTATAAAACTTATAAAAATGACAGAAAAATGCACAAAAATGACACTGAAAGACACAAAAAGCTGCAAAAAGCATTTTTAAAAAAAAGAGCAGGACGTCTGGAAATCAAATAATGAGATAAAGTTTCAAAAACGTTCTGAAAAGGTTCTGTAAAGGAGAAAAGATTCACAAGTGATAGAATGTGACAGAATTTTTTTAAAGTTGCAAAAATGACAGAAAAGGACAAAACTGACAAAAAATACAAAAAAATGTCACAAAAACAAGACAAAAGGTGCAAAAATGACAGAAAAAGGCACAAAAATGACGTCAAAATGACACAAAAGTGACACAAAATGCTAAAATTAGTCAACAATTAAACAAAAAGTTGCAAAAAATGACTTTAAAAAATTAAGAAACAACGTTTTAAGAATTGTTTCTTAATGGTGGATGTTTTTTTTCAACCTACAAAAACAAATAATTTTGTTTAGAAAAGCTTCATATTTTAATGTAAAAAAACTTAACCTTTAAATTATCATTAAATTGAAATAAAATAGTGACTTGATCTTTATTTTCAACCATAAATAAGCTTTAAAATCCAGCAAATAAACATTATTTAATGCAACATTGATGCTAGAAAATGTGTTTGAACCATCAAGAAACATTTTTAAAGAGTTTTTACAGCATTTTTGTGAAGCTAACTGATAAATTAACAAGATATTTAAACTCTAAGCTGATAAAATGTTGTTTTTTAATATTTCTTGGTTAATTTTGAAGCTGAAACTCACCGTCTGATGGAGAGAAGTTCAGTTTGTCTCTGATGGGATCAGAAGGTGAAAAATAACTCGACTTTTGTCGCTTTTATACACAAACTTCTTCCTCTTTTCACCAGAAACACTCCAGAGTTTTTCCCATCTTTCTGAGGACACAGAGGGAATAAACCACCAACCTCCTCACAAGATCAATGATTCCTCCTTAAAGCTGTTAAAGCTACAGGATTTTTAATGGTTGTCGTGTTTATTTTTTACTTTCCAGTGATTTCTGCCTCATTTAATGACGGATTTGTTGGTTTCTCAGTCTGATGTGTTTGTGTTAAACGAAGGTGACCTCGACCCGAAACGATCGCTGCGACCCGATTTTAAAAAAATACCAGGAGGAGAGCAAGACTGACCAGAGGAGATGCACAATTAACATGAATAAGATTAAAACTGATGAAAATGAACACAAAATAATAAGAATTCTCGGACCCTAATGAACAAAAAAACGGAATAAAACTGACCAGAAGAGACAAAAAATGAACATAAATACACATAAAACCACTGGAAAAACTCACAAAATGACCCAAAAAATATAAAAACTGATGAAAATAAACACAAAATTAACAAAAATAAACAAAAAACCCTGGAAGAGGTCAGAAACCCACCACAAGGAGATTAAAACTGACTAAAAGAGACACAAAATGAACAAACAAATATTAAAACTGACTAAAATGAACACAAAATGAACAAAAAAAATATTAAAACTGACCAGAAGAGACACACAAAAGGAACAAGTCTATACGTAAAAACCCTGGAAGAGCTCACAAACCCATCACAAGGAGGTTAAAACTGACTAAAAGTGACCCAAATGAACAAAAATAGCAATAAAAATACTGCAAATCTGACAAAAATACACATAAAACTGCCGTAAAGATGCACAAAATGAGCAAAAAAAGATTAAATAGACTAGAATAAACACGAAATGAACAAAAATAAACATAAAAACCCTGAAAAAGTTCACAAACGCGCCACAAGGAGAGTAAAACTGACTAGAAGAGACACAAAGTGAACATAGATAGAGATAAAACAACTGCAAAGACTCACAAAACGACCAGAAAAAGAAAAAACCTGATTAAAAAAAGACACAAAATGAAGAAAAATAGGAACAGAATGACTGCAAATGACTAGAAAGGACACAAATCTGACAAAAACAGATTTAAAACTGCTGCAAAAACACACAAAATGACCCGAAATAAAGATAAAAACGTTTAAATTTATGTTTTTTGAAGACCTTCATGTGTATGTTTCTATAAAAGCATTTTTCTGTTCATAAAGAATCAAACTTTCAGACTCGGTTTGTTAAAAATGTCACCAAGTTTCTGTTTCCAGGTCGACCTGACACGCTGCTGCTGATTGGTCGGATCCACTTCCTGTTTCTGACAAAACAGGAAGTAAAAAAATTAATCTGAGAAGTGATTCACTTTAGTGCTGACAGTGTTTGTTTAAGCCTTAAAATACAGTAAACAGAAATAAAATAGCATTAAAATAACAACAAATAGCATTAAAATAAAGAAATAAAATTATTTAAGAAATTAAAGAAAAATAAAATAAAATCTTCTAAAGTTTTGTCAACATTGAAAACATCTTAAACAAAACAAAACACATTTTTAAGTCAAATTTAGATGTTAAAACGTCACGAATAAACCCAGAAAATAAACTTGTGGAAAATGTAAAGATGAAAGTAAAAATATTAGAATAAAAATGAAGAAGTGAACAAAAGGAAATTCAAAAAAGATTATTTAAAAATCCAAAATAATATAAAAATGAAAGAAATCTCTAAGATGAGAAAATAATAAATAAAAACATCAAATATAAAATGGAAAAAATGGAAAATTAGAAAAAAGTAAAAATAAAATATAAAAATATTTAAAGTTAGAAAATAAAAAGCAAAAGTATTTTACAAAACTGAAGTAGAAAATAAAATAGAACAAACTAAAGTGAGAAAATAAAAGGTTAAAAACAATATGTAAAATAAAATAAATCTAAAATAAAACATTATGTAATGTGTAAAAAAATAAGTTAGAAAACAAAAAGGGAAATAATATATAAAAATTAAAAATCAAAGTAACATAAAAAGTCAAAAATAAACATGAAAATTAGAAAATAAAAAATAAAAATAATATATTAAAAATAATATATCAATAAAAAGATTCTAAAGTTAGAAAATAAAGAAAAATAATATGTAAAATAAAAAATTAACGTCAAAAATATGCAATTGAAATATTTTAAAGCATTTCATTGAAAAATAAAAACCAGTAGAAATAAAAGAACAGAAAACATTATTTCATCTAAAATCATTAAATCCTTCCTGTCATTTATTTATTTATTTAAAAATAATTGATTTAATAATTTAATTTCTGCTCGTTTTTGATTCAAGTGGAATTTTTAGAGCACAAAATAAAAACATTTATTTATAAATGTTTGTAGAATTTTTTATCGTTACGTCAAATATTTTCCTGTTTGAGATGTTTAAATACAAACATGAAGCTTCACTGATTAAATATAAAAGTTTAGGATTTATAGACATTTCTAAGAATCTGATCTCAGTTCAGCCTGAAATTAATCTTTAAGCTTTCAGAGTGAATCAGTGGAAACCTGAGATGTTTTTTATTTGGTTTGAACGTTTGAGCCGTCGGCAGCTCCAGAACCGTTCAGGGCGACTCGACTCGAGAAAAGCAGAAAGGAAGTGAAAGCACGAGTCAGCAGATCCTCAACGAAGCCACGACTCAGCAGAAAAAGTGAAGAAAAAGAAAAGAGAACCGAGAAGAGCAGCAAACGGACGATTTAGTTCTGAAGAAAGACGATGAAAATCAGTCAACTGGAAAAACAGAATCATTTAGAAAAACGGATTCTGACAGAAAATAATGAAGAAAAAAGACAAAAACAGTTATTTAACGTCAAAAGTTTGGTTTATTGAAGTAAATCAGTGAAACAGTCAGAAATATTATCATCAACGTTTGGCCCAAAATATGTAAAAATACGGAAAATGAGGAAATAAAACGTCTCATAAAAGTCAAAGTTAAGAGATTAATCAGAACATTTAAATTCCCAAAGTGAAATTATTTAAAAATAAATAAATGAAGAAAGAAATACAAATAAAAACTTAATGTTAGAATAAAAACATTAGTTTAATTTCACTGAATAAGCAAAGATTAAAGACGTTAGCGAAGTAAAAATGTCCAAATGTGAAGTAAAAAGTAGAAATGATGGAATAATAAAAGAGGAGATGAAGATAAAGAAAGCATTCTGCAAAGGAGAAAAGATGAAAAATGACACAAAAGATGCTAGAGTAACACAAAAATGAAACAAAAAGTTCAAAAAATGGCACTGAGAAACACAAAAACGACACAAAAAAGTGTTAAAATGCCAAAAATGACACAAGAGATGAGAAGTTCCACAAAAAGAGTTCCAAAAACAGCCCAAAGATGGCACACAAAGCACAAAAGTTTTATAAAAACTTGAAAAAAATGACAGAAAAATGCACAAAAATGACACTGAGAGACACAAAAAGCTGCAAAAAGCATTTTTAAAAAAAAAAAAAAGAGCAGGACATCTGGAAATCAAATAATGAGATAAAGTTTCAAAAATGTTCTGAAAAGGTTCTGTAAAGGAGAAAAGATTCACAAGTGATAGAATGTGACAGAATTTTTTTAAAGTTGCAAAAAAATGACAGAAAAGGACAAAACTGACACAAAAACACAATAAAATGTCACAAAAACAAGACAAAATGTGCAAAAATGACAGAAAAAGGCACAAAAGTGACACAAGATGATAAAATGAGACAACAATTAAACTAAAAGTTGCAAAAAATGACACAAAAATGAAACAAAAGTTCCCAAAATCACCCAAAAGCAAAAAAAAATTCCCACAAAAAATGTCAGAAAACACACCAAAATGAAGTGAAATGTGCGGCTGAACTAAACGACTCCAGACCTACGGCTCTGACCTCACACATCATGAAAACTGTGGAGCGGCTGCTTTTACGTCTGCTGAGGCTGGAGGTCAAAAACAAACTGGATTCTCTGCAGTTTGCTGACAAAGAACACATTGGAGTGATGATGATGCTTCACCGTCTCATCTGGAGGAAGCTGGAGTTTATGTCAGAATCCTGTTCTTTGATTCAGCTCCATCCAACCATCATCCTCACAGAAAAGCTCACAGAGGATCCTTCCTGTGTTTCTGGGGTCACAGATCAGCTGACAGGAAGCCTCACTTTGTGTTTGTGGACATTAATGAGCAGCACTGAACCATTCCTGTTCGCTCTGAGTCCTGCCACGTTCAGAAACACTCTGATGATGCTGTGTTGATGTTTTATCTCAGATTTTAGTCATTTTTAACAGATTTATTTCCTTTTTCATGTAAGAAAGTTTTAAAATTAATTAAAAATGTGTGTGTTTTGTTGTTTCACGTCACAGAAAACTGCTCAGATTTTTAGTTTCCATTTTCTTTAATATCAATTTTAAGTTTTTAAGACACAAAGAAGAGAAAAAGTAAAAGAAAAAAATCTGGAAAACTGAAAGCAGCAGAATAAATAATAAAGATGAAGCTGCAGTTCTGCGTTGTGTCCAGCAGGTGGCGGCAGAAATTAATCCGGAAATATTTATTCTGGAAAATGAAGAAATTTTACAGACGAAGAAGAGAAACTCTGAAAATAAAAATGTTAAAAATGAAACAAACCAAAATAAAAGTGATGCAAACTTAATAATAAATTATATAAAATTAAATTAAACCGGAGAAGATCGATGAATTTAAGATGAAAAAATCTATGAAGTAAATAAAAGTTAAAACACGCGAAATATAATCAGATTATAAAAACAAAATTAATAATAAAATACATAAAATAAAAGAAGAACAAATAGAAAGAAGGAAATTCAATTAAATTAAACATAAAATAACAAAAAAAACTAAAAACTGTTGAAATGTATGAAATAAAAGTAGACACACATTCAGGAATAATTCCGTTAAATAAATAAAATAAAATAAAATGAAGCAAACACAGAGAATAAAATGAGAGCAAAAAAATAAAATATGAAAGATTAAATAAATGTTTAAAAAATCATAAATTAAAACTAAAAATTAAACAACATAGAAAAATTAATGAAACAAAAAACAAAACAAATACAGAAAATATTAAATAAAACAAAAAATATTAAATAAAAATAAAACTAAAAAGCAAGAAATGAAGCAGGAAAAGGATAACAATAAATCAATAAAAATAAAATACATTTAAAAAATAGGTAAAGTAACAGAATAAAACGTGAAATAAAACTAAATAAAACTATTAGAATTACTCAGAATAAATTATAAGATTAAAAAAGAAACTAAATAAGCAAAATTAGATGAAATGACATCAAAGTAAAATCAAACGAAATACAACAAATAAAATGAGACAGAAAAATAAATAAAATAAAACTGAAAAAAATAAATTACAAAAATAAAATTAGACAGAATAAAATGTAAAATAAAATCATATTCAAATTGAAATAAAAAAGTAAAATGAGTCAGAACAAAATATAAAAACTAAATAAAATAAATAAAATTCTGTAGAATGAAAAATAAAATAAAACTAAAATAAAAGTAACTGATAATATAAAAAAATCAAATATACTTTAAAAAAATAAGTAATATGAGACAGAATAAAATTTAAAACAAAAAATACAAGAAAATAAGACAGAGTTCAGTAAAATGAAATAAAACAGACAAAATGAGTATCAAATTATATTATAAATAAAATCAAATTAAAATAAGTAGAGGACAAAAATGAAGCAGAAATTGAAGTATTAAAATCAACTTCAGTGAGATTTGAAGGTTTTTAGTCAATCTGAGGTTGTTTCAGTACGAGTGGAACAGCAAATAAAGCTGTGTGAAACAACACAAAGAAGACACAAAATGACAAAAAATAAGACACAAAATGACAAAAATACGACACAAAATGACAAAAAATACGACACAAAATGACAAAAAATAAGACACAAAATGACAAAAAATACGACACAAAATGACAAAAAATACGACACAAAATGACAAAAAATACGACACAAAATGACAAAAAATACGACACAAAATGACAAAAAAATAAGACACAAAATGACAAAAAATACGACACAAAATGACAAAAAAATAAGACACAAAATGACAAAAATAAGACACAAAATGACAAAAAAAAAGGACAAGATGACACAAACAAGACACAAAATGACAAAAAATAAGACACAAAATGACAAAAATAAGACACAAAATGACAAAAACACAAGACAAGATGACACAAACGAGACACAAAATGACAAAAATAAGACTCAGAATGACAGAAAAGAGACACAAAATGACAAAAACACAAGACAAGATGACAAAAATGAGACACAAAATGAAAAAAGAGCAAATGAACCAGGTCATGTTTGGGACTACTCCAGAAAACATTCTTCTTCCATCAGATGGAAAACTCTTTCCTGCCTCCAATGACTGGATTTTCCAACAGCTCAGTTAAAGCCTGGATGGAGAACCAGAACATTGGAACCATGCCTTGGCTGCTCAATCACCAGATCTAAATCCAACTGAAAACCTGTGGAACATCATCAAACACTAAACGGAGAACCAGAAGAACAAAAACAAAGCAGATCAGTTAGAATGAGAGGAACAGGAATGATGTGATCAGAAGCTGGTGGAGAGCATGAAGAGACATCAGGAACAATGGTTCTGGATCAGTACTAACTCCTGGTGGATCATGGGACTGAAACAGACAGAAAAGAAAACATGGAATCCTAAAAGCTGTTTCTGGCAGAACAATGACATACACCCCCTGTCAAAAGTTTTAGGACACTTTATCATTCAAATGAATTAGAAAGTGTCCTAAAACTTTTGTATCTACTGATGGAAGAACTGAAGGGATTCTGTTATGATCAAGAAAACCATTAAAACGTCTGACATCAGCTCTGAAACTAAACTGTTCTGAGATAGTTTTGTTGTTTTCATTAAATTTGTCCTAACAAAAGCAGCTTTTTTTGTATCAAGCATTAAAATGAAGAAGAAACTGAAGAAAACAGAAAACAATGCTCTAATATTTATCACATGACTGAATTATTTATATTTACAGATATATAACGAGCAAAGACACACAAAATTACTAATATTAGACACAAAATGATCAAAAAAAAACACAAAATAGCTATAAAAAAAGACACAAGGACCAGAACTAAATCAAACACAATCAGAGTCACAGAATTTATCAGGATTTTATTTCCTTTTTTCTGGATCATTAAAAATATTTGATTATTGATAAACTCCATAAATGATCTTTGTTTTTATTCCACACTGAGGCCTTTTAGACTTTAGATTCATTTGTTATCGTATTTTAATGTATTTTTAGTCTCTATTAATTTAAAAAGGAGCTTTTATTCTGACATTTGACTCATTTTAAAACCAGACCTGTGAGTAATGTTATTAATGTTATTTATTATTATTATAGTGACTGAGGAGGAGGAGGAGGAGGAGCTTCTCTCTCTCTCTTTGCTTCATATTTTTCCCTTCAGACCGTAAAACCGGTTCTGAGGCGCAGCGGCGGAGGAGCAGCTCTGACCGGCAGCAGGTCGCAGGAAGCGGCCCGGATGTAGCGGAGCTGTCCGGTTTTCATTCCGGTTGTTGGGTTTATTTTTACTCATTTTTTAGCGGCTGTTTTTTTCCTTTCTTTCTCTCTTTTTTGCGGGTTTTTTCCTGGCGGAATGTGCGGCTCCTCCTCGGCTGCTCCTCCAACTTTGTGAATCTGAGCTCTGATGGTGAAGAGGCGCCGCAGAGGATGGGAGTAACCAGCTGGTCCTCCAGATGCCTCGCTCTGCTGCTCGCGCTCCACATAGGTGAGCAACCGAACCGAACCGAGCCGAGCCGAGCCCCTGTCTGCTCTGATTGTAAACCCTCAGACCCGCTCTGGTCTCAGTCAGGAACCTCGGAGCCTTCAGAGCAGCTGCCTCTTGTTGCTCCACATTAAACCTTCATCTTCTGCCTTTAAATCCAGCTTTACGCACATTTTACGCACAATTTAGGCACAATTTCTCTCCGTGTTTTTACACTTTCACTAGTCCAGCCCGCAGATTTTCCCGCATTCCTTCTGAGAGTAAAGAGTTTTCCTGTAAATAGACGGTTCCACAACTCAACCCTCATCTCCTGCCTTTTTAAATCCATCTTCACGCGCATTTCTCTTCGTTTTTTGACTCTTTAACAGTCCAGTCTGCGGGTTTCCCGCATTCCTCCTGAGAGTAAAGAGTTCTCCTGTAATTAGACGGCTTCATTTTCGCTTTTTATTGTTTTATTTCGTAAACTTGAATTCATTTGAAATCATGAAGATAAAATATTTGTTGTATTTTCAAACATTTTATTTTTATCTCCTCTGGGTTCTGCGCCGCTTTTAACGGGGCTCCACTTCACATGGAGAATGTGTGCGTGACACGAGTGCGAGCGTGCGTGTGCGCGTGCACGTGTGTGTGCGTTAACAAGGGGAATGCCCCCCCACCTCCCCCTCCTCCCCCGGTTGTCCCAAACTGGAGACGGTTTTTTTCTGCGTTTTTATTCTAAACTTCAACCTTTTATTATTATTATTATTATTTTCTTTATTTAAAGTTTAAATCCTTTTAACATAAATATAAAAAAGAATCATGTGGGTCTGATCTGATCTGAGCTGCAGAGGAGCAGAAAAAAGGCCTGCAGGGGAGGAAAAAAAAAATCAAAGCTCCCAGATATTAAACGCGTCCGAGCGGAGCCGTTCCTCTCCGGTTTGGTGTCGGTTCTCCCGCCGCAGTGCGCGGAGCGACACCGGGAGAGACTCACGGGTACGGAGGGGAACGAAAGCACCTTCAGCTCCGTCCTCCTCCTGTTCAGTTGTATTTACCAGATATTTAAAGGAAAAAAAGACGGATTTCGATCGAGATTATTTTCTGTCAGAGTAGCAGCAGACGTGCACACGCCTCATGCACTGTTTTAAATATATTATTTTTAACATTTAAAAACTGAAAACTGCGTGTTGGTTTTAGCTGCAGCAAAAAAAAACTGAAAAAGAACAAAAAATTAAAATTAAAAAGGGAAAAATAAAAACGGGCTCCGTCTAATCTCTGGAAAAGCTGCACCAGCGGCAGCAGCAGGAGGAACGCGGAGCTGATTGTTGTTTTGTGCTGTTGCATTGCATAACGACGCCGTGGAGGAGGAGGAGGGCGCCGTGCGTGTGCGCGTGCGTGTCAGAGAAATGCTGAATTATTCAAGACGCAGAATCTCCTGGTGCTTTTGTTCCACAGAAGAAGATGAAGCTTCAGGAGCAGAAAACAGGCAGAGCACCGAGAAGAAAAGCTTTAAACGAGAGTTTGAGGCTGAATTTAGGAAAATTCTGATTAATGAAGGAAATAAAAGCAGCTGGATGGTTTTGTTTTATGTCTTTGTTTCTTAAATTCCTGCAGATTTGCGCAGAAATCCGAGTTTTCTGTGTTTTAATTGAAGCTGCTGCAGAAAAACCGTTAAAATCCAAATTTTTTCTGCACATTTCTACCAAAAACAGGAAACAAAGCTGGATTATTTTATGTATAATTTATTGAGGATTGTATTTTTTTCTTCTTTTTTTTTTTACGCGCGTAAAATGGCCTCGTGTGCGTCGGAGGTGGGTGTGTCTCCAACACGCTGCTGCTGCTGCTGCTGGCATCCACACACTGCAGGCAACAGCGTGCGTGCGTGTGCGTGTGTGTGAGGAGGTGGGGTGAAAGAGTGCGATGATGGGAGGAAAAAAGAAAGAAGGAAGAAAGAAAAAGCAGCGGGACTGTCCTGGTTTTAGTGTCAGGAAAAGATGAAAACATGCAGAAAAAACGAACCAAAGATGATGGGTTTACTAAAACAATGAGGAAAATGTGTGGAGATATTTTGAGTTTTTAATAAAAGACGTAAAAACGTGATTATTGGAAGGAGCAGAATTAAAATGAAAGCTGCCCAAAAGGAATAAAACCGTAGAAATACAACAAATACTGATTTTAGCTTCATAAAGCACACAGGATGAAGACAAAAGCAAACAAAAGAACCACAGAAATACAAAAAATAACACAAAACACACAAAATGACGCCAAATCTGTCTGATTTAGTGTCACAAATCATGAAAAAATGCAGAAAAATACAAAAAAATGAATAAAAAATGACAGACTGAGTGACAAAAATAAGAAAATTTAAGTTTTTAAATAAAAAAAAAGCAAAAACGTGATTTTTGGAAGGTGGAAAATTCAAAAGAAAGCTGCCAAAAACGAATAAATTATAAAAATACAACAAAATGCTGATTTTAGCTGCAAAAACACACACAAAATAACCACAGACACACAAAAACAACAAATGAAGACAAAAGCACAGCAGACAACCACAAATCACTCAGAATGACAACAAAAATACAAAATGACCACGAAATGCAAAAAATTAACACAAAACACAAAAAACTAACACAAAATCACGACGAATTGTTCTAATTTTCTGCCACAAATAGTGAAAAAATGCAGAAAAATATTTTGAAAATGAAGAAAAAAACGACGGATTTAGTAGAAAAAATGAAGAAAATGTGTGGAGATGTTTATTTTCTTGTTAAAAAATAAGCAAAAACGTGATTTTTAAAAGATGGAGAATTGAAATGAAAGCTGCCAAAAACGAGTAAAATGGAAAAAAATAACAAAACACTGATTTTAACTGCAAATAAAGGAGTAAAAACAAAGAAAAAGCGAACAGAAACACTAAAAACGTCACATTTAAGCTCAGATTTGACCGAATTTATCACAAATCTCCGTTAATAATTAAAGAAAAGCGACAGAAAGGTGCATTCGTGGTGAATAAAAGCTGGTTTTTCATTCATGCTTCTGCCTGCAGCTGATTGGTGGAAATCAGTGAGAAAAAAAAGAAGAAGCTGCAGAGTTTCATGTTGCAGCTTCATATGATGTAATGCCTCCAACATCCACACAAACAGCCACGGCAGGAAGAAAAACACATTTATCACGTTTAAAATGAATAAAAAACACATTTATCACAATTATAATGAATAAAAAACACATTTATCACGTTTAAAATGAATAAAAAAACACATTTATCACAATTATAATGAATAAAAAACACATTTATCACGTTTAAAATGAATAAAAACACATTTATCACATTTATAATGAATAAAAAACACATTTATCACGTTTATAATGAATAAAAAACACATTTATGACATTTAAAATGAATAAAAACACATTTATCACGTTTAAAATGAATAAAAAACACATTTATCACAATTAAAATGAATAAAAAAACACATTTATCACGTTTATAATGAATAAAAAACACATTATGACATTTATAATGAATAAAAAACACGTTTATCACACAGATGAAGGCTGGTTCTTTGTTAGTTGTTGTGTTTTTGTTTTTCTATATTGTCTTTTATATGTCTGTAATGCAGCTTTTAATGCTTTAATGATTAAATTTAACCTGAAACCAAACAGAAATCCTGCAGAAAAGAAGAATTTTTCCTCCTGATGTGAGAAATCTTTATTTATTTTCACCCTCAGAGTCCAAAAGTCTGAGAGAAAAAGACCTCAAATTCATTTATTTAAATCATTTTCTGTTTCCTGATGAAATATTTCACTGAAATTATTATTATTATTATTATTATTATTATTAATTCTGTTCAGTTTTAATACAACATGAAGAGAAAATCTAATTTATCTGAAACAAACGGTTAAAATCTACATTATTAGTTTATCTAATGTAGAAAAATTGACACAAAATGTCTGAAAACAAAAGAAAACACAATAAAACTAAAAAGAATGACAAACAAAAATACTAAAAAATACAAAATAACAACAAAGACACACAAAAGGAACACAAAACACACAAATAACAACAAAAACACACAAAATAAACACAAACTGACACAAAATTGTGACAAAATATCCAAATTAACGACAAAAACACAAAAATTAACTCAGAGTGATGACTAAAAAAATGACTAAAAAAGACACAAAACACCTAAAAACAGAAACAAAACAACCAGAACAAAAGCAAACAACCAGACACAAAACAACATAATTAATTATTAACACAACTCAGCATGATTTTGTCTGAAAGACTCAAAATGTTTGAATGTTGATAAAAATAATAAAATGAATTTAAATTTAAAAAAAACACACCGAGAGGCCTTTTAAATATTATCACAATAATTATCTATTTATTTTAATAAATATTGGCATGTATTTTTAGTTTATAATTATTTTTAAAATATTTTAATAATATTAATAAAATAAAAATAAAAACATGTTTGATGTTAAAGAATATTAAAAACCTGCAGCTGTGAATTATTAGAAATGGAATAAAAGCATAATTTCACTGATATTCCGTTTTTATTCAACAGATTTATAGAAAACGAAGACAAACAGCAGAAAAATGACTTCATTTTCTCATTTTTATTTGATGTATTTAATTTATGAGAAGCTTTCAGAGCAAAAGAAATGCTGAACTTATTTAAAAGAATTGTTTTTGTTCCTGACTATATATAAAATAAAGGTGAAAATTTGATTTTACTCATGTGAAGCTACTATTTATTATGAATTGTGTATTTTTTGGTGCTGTGGCAGCCAGAACATTACAGTTATTTTCATGCTTTTTTCTTTTATTTAACCTTTGGTAAAGCATTGGTTTAGTGTAAAAAAATATTACAAATAAATATATAAAAAACATATTTCTATTCACATTATTACATCTCATTACAGATAAATGAGATTTAAACTCATATCTATGCTTTTTAGTCATTTTATTCACAAATATATGAATTATTATTATTTTATGCTGCGATTTGACTCAATTTTAATCAAATTGAATAAAATAAAATGATGCATAAAAATCTAAAACCTCCAGAGAAGCTTTTTAATGCACTAAGAATTTTATAAAATGGATCTAATAAATAAAAATCTGTACTACAGGTAAATATGATATTATAATAGAATAAAAGTTTTAAAAATCTATTAAAGAAAACACCAGAGAGAGAAAGAAATTTTAAAAATCACAGATAAAGAGGAGAAAAAAGAAAACACACTAAAACAATAATTACTTAAAGTTTTTAGTGACAAAATCATCCATTATGACTCTCAGAATGTGAAATTTCTCGACTTAAAAAGTGAAAAATAAATAAAAAAAACAGAATGTGGCGTTAAAATGTTTAATGACGCTAAAAATGTAAATTAACTGCATTTAAATGAGACAGATTTGGTCAAAATTTATTGTCCTGCAGGTGTTTTTAAAGAGTTAGTTATCAGATTTATTTGCTATTTTTTCAACTATAAGATGAATATTAGAGAACAGATCCGGTATAAGGAGCGGTTAGCGTAGCTTAGCATAGCTTAGCGTAGATTAGCGTAGCTTAGCATAAAGAAATGGAGGGAAACATTTCTTTGTCAGCGGCTACATGATCGGTTAAAATCACGTTTGTGGCCACCTGATGAAGCTTTCTGCCCCTTTTAGCTCCATTTTTGGTCTCCACCACCTCCTAAACATAACATCTGCATCTCCAGCTGCTAATTTTCCCTTATTTTCATAAGTTTTATCTTTAAATCTGACACTTTTTGCTGCAAAATTGGCCTGAAAGCATTTTTGAATCAACAATACTTTGACCAAAATGAACCAAAACGAGCTAAAATACAATTAATGTGATCAAATTCATGCATTTTAGGCTTTTTGTGTTGGTTTTATGCTGTTAAAATGATTTTAAAATAAGAAACGTTTATTTTTCTTGCTGTTATTTGGTTTAGTTGGAACATGTTGAACCAAGAACCCAAAATATTAAATGTGTTTTAATGGAAGGAACCAAGAAATTCTGCAGATTCTTTACATTTGACTTATTTTTTGGGTTAAAAATGAAGTTTTAAGTGGAAAATGTTTCCTTAAAGAACCTGCTTTGGTTCAAATTCTTCTGAACACCATTTATTTTGATTAAAGGAATAATTTTTATGGTATTTTAAGGCATGGTAAAGGTTATTTGTGGAACTAAAAATGTCTTTTCATGGCGTCACTGTCAAGAATCCTTCAAGGAGATTTTATTTATAATTTAACCAAAAAAAATGAATATCTGTAAAATAACTGTACTAATGAATTACAGCTATATTTTGCTGATTTAAATAAAGAAAAATAGTCTAATTTTACGGTCAAATGCTGTTTCTTTACAGGTCATGCAAATTAAGGACTTTTTATCATTAACATTTAACATTTTTTTAACACAAAAAAGACAACAGTTATTTTTCCATGTAGATATTTCACCGTTTTAGCTCAGTTCTAACATAAATTAACATTCATTTTCCAGATTGTCGTAGATTTTATCTGTAATTTACTTTTTAAGAAGGATAACCTATGAATTAACTTTATAAAAACAGCACTTATCATTTTTCAGTCTTTATATACGCTTGTGTTTTCCCCCATTTTTTCCAAATAGGAACAATTACCTATTTTTAAAATTGATTTAAATTTAGTAAAAAAAATAGCGTCATTTTACAGTAAAATGCTGTTTCTTTACAGTTTTGGCCTTTTTTTTCACAATTCAAACATAAATTAACTTAATTTCTGTGATTTTTGTAGATTGTATTTGAAATGAAGTAATAAAGATTTGATCTAATTTAGATATTTTACAGTTTGGAGTTTATTTTTAATAGTTCACATAAAATAACGACGTTTCTTTCTGTGTTTTTTGTAGATTTTACCTGTAATTTAAGGATAAAGGGAAACTGTGTAAAATAACAGTGAATTGCTCGAATCATAGAAGCTTAAACTCCTTAAAAAGCCTGATATGTTTCCCTGTACAGGCTCTAATCAGATCAGACGTGTAGTTCAGGGTTTTGTGATTTATGGCGTTTTTACGTGTTGATGAACGGATCCGTCGTCACGCTGAGCTGGTTCCATCCCATCGACTGGAACCGTGTTGTTTTCCAAACCAATCAATCAGCCTAACCAACCGCGCGCACACAGACACGCTAAGGTCATGTAAAGGGGTGTGTGTGTGCTGTTAGTGGGGGAGGAGGCGTGTCAGACCTGGCAACCCGTGCACTGTGGCGTGTTTTCTCTGCTTGTTAGAGGTGAATTAAGGAGGAGCTGATTAGAAACGCTCCCTGTCATGGATGCAGACGTCTGATTAACCGCCTCCATCGTACACAGAATTATAAATAAACAGAGAGGGTTTAGTTTTCTAAGAGAAGCTGCTGTTAAAAAACTAAAAAATAATAAAAACACCTCACTTTAGTAACAGCAAGAATGAAGAATCTGACAAAACACAATTCAACAAAAGAGTCGAATGCACTGAACTTAAAGTAAGACTAGAAGGCCAGATTAGATGATTATTAAAATAGATAAGTAATGGAGAAAAGGTGAATAAATGGTTGAGACTGTTAGCACACAAACCATTAGAAATGAACAGTTGGAATGTTAGCTAATGGTATAAAACAAATGGAATCATTTGTTAAACATTAGGGAGGAAAAGGTGGAACAGTGAACTACATTAGGAGTATTATTAGCTAAAAGCATGGCTAGTGGATGGCTAGCTAAAAATGTTTGAAATGTTAGCTAACAGTGTGGACACAGAAATTAAATTAGTCACATAAAAAGAATTTAAATAAAACAGCTAAATAAAATGTAAACCGTTGGCTAACAGCAGGTGAAATGTTAGCTAACAGTGTGGACAAAAAACTGAAATGATTAGTTAAATATAATGAATTTAAATAAAATAGCTAAATAAAATGTAAACCGTTAGCTAGCAGCAGGTGAAATGTTAGCTAACAGTGTGGACACAGAAATTAAATTAGTTAAATATAATGAATTTAAATCAAACAGCTAAATAAAATGTAAACCGTTAGCTAGCAGCAGGTGAAATGTTAGCTAACAGTGTGGACACAGAAATTAAATTAGTCACATATAATGAATTTAAATCAAACAGCTAAATAAAATGTAAACCGTTAGCTAACAGCAGGTGAAATGTTAGCTAACAGTGTGGACACAGAAATTAAATTAAATATAATGAATTTAAATCAAACAGCTAAATAAAATGTAAACCGTTAGCTAACAGCAGGTGAAATGTTAGCTAACAGTGTGGACACAAAAACTGAAATGATTAGTGAATCAAAATGGACAGAAGGTTGAAAGAGCTAAGTAAATAAAGAGCCGTTTACTAAATTATTGTCTGAAAATATGGCAAACAGTTAAACCGCTAGCTAACAGCAGGTGAAATATTAGCTAACGGTGTGGACACAGAAACTGAAATGATTAGTGAATCAAAATGGACAGAAGGTTGAAAGAGCTAAGTAAATAAAGAGCCGTTTACTAAATTATTGTCTGAAAATATGGCAAACAGTTAAACCGCTAGCTAACAGCAGGTGAAATATTAGCTAACGGTGTGGACACAGAAACTGAAATGATTAGTGAATCAAAATGGACAGAAGGTTGAAAGAGCTAAGTAAATAAAGAGCCGTTTACTAAATTATTGTCTGAAAATATATCAGTTAAACCGCTAGCTAAAAGCAGCTGAAATGTTAGCTAACAGTGGACAATCAAATGAAATCTGACAGTTGCTAGTAAAAACTACGACAAGGAGTGAAAACTATCTTGCAGATTTCCACTTTGTTTTGATAAATACCAGCAAATAAATGAACTAACCAGAGATAAACTGAAATACTGATTAAAAGGAAGTGTAAAGTGAGGATGAATTGTGCACAGAGAGGCGTAATGTACGGACTTGTTCCTCCAGTAGGGATGCTGTAGCCAATCAGAGGCCTGTCGTTGTCCTGCAAGGTCAAACAGAAGATTACTGTCATTCTATGTGATGCTAACTTGTCTTTCTGTCTCTCTTTTCCTTCCCCTACAGTCTCGGTGTTGCAGACGGTGCTGGTCAGTGCTGGTCAATGTGACTCGGTGTTTAAAGGTTTCTCAGACTGTCTGATTCAGTTGGGGGACGACATGGCCAACTATCCCCAGGACCTGGACGACAGGGAGAACCTGCACAAGATCTGCACGTACGTTCAGCGACGCCAACACAACCGTGCACGACAAAAACACAACATCACATCAGCGGAGCATCAGAGGCCGGAAAACACAAAGATACCGCGTCATCCCGTTAAACTGGCAGTGAAATGCTGCAGAAGTACTGAAAATCACACCAAAATAAGCAGAAGTGAGGAGGGATGTTTTTATGCACGCGGCATAAACAGCGCCCCCTACTGGCTGTAGAAATTTTGTCAGGAGCAAAGAAGCATGTCAGGTTGTGTTTGCTGTAGGGAGGAGGTCGGGGTGGAGGGATGGGTAGAAGAAAGACTGGACTTCAACAGAAAGTTTGTTGGTCATTGTAGCCACACCCGTATCACAACCTTAACCGCCGATTTGCTGTTTGACCACTTGGCGACCATGTTTTTATACATTTGTGTCTTAAATTTAACTACAGTTATAAAAGATTCTTCAAATAAGGATTCAGAAGATCGTTTTGATGGAAGCGAAGAAGGAAGTCAGATGTCAAAGTTTGCTGTAGGGAGGAGGTCAGGGTGGATGGATGGGGTGCAGAAATGTTGGATTTGGTTAGCTGGTTTTCGCTGTTTTACAGAATCAACAATCCATAGAGAGACCCTTCTGAATGAAAAAAAGTTTCAAATATCTGCTGAATTTAAAGAATGCCAAGACAAAGTCCCATTTTTTTTTCCTATTTTGATTTGTTAAACTGCCAAAATAAGTAAATCTGGACATTTTTTGATCATTTTGGACAGATTTTGAGTCCTATTGGACAGTTTGGATTCATTTTAGAAAGGTTTAAGCTACTTTTGATGTTGACAAACTGTTCTCAGCACATCTAAATGACTGAATGGATCAGTTAGAGGCCAGATTTGTAATTATTTATCCTTAAGAATTGAGAGAAAAAAGAGCTAAATTGTTGAAATATCAGCTGAATTACATGCGTGGCAGGACAAAGTTTCAGTTTTTGCCCACTGACATCTAAAAACGCCAACAAGAATCCAGATGAAGTTCCATTTTTTTGCATAGTTTCACATCTAAAACAGTCAAAAGGAGTCACTTTTGACAAAAGTTTGAGTCATTTGGGATTGTTTTTAAACAGTTTTGGACTCATTTGTTTAATTTGGACAATCTTAGGTAACTTTGGGCTATTTTTTCAGTAATTTTAATAACTGTTTTATGTAAAATAGTTCTCAGTGTATCTAAATGATTGAATGGCTCCATTAGAGGCCAGATATCCAATTATTGACCCTTAAAAAATCCAATAAATTTAATGAATGCCATTACAAGGTTCCAGTTTTTTGCTATTTTGATGTGTTAAAATGCCAACAAAAGTCACTTTTGACAAAAGTTTGAGCCATTTTGAATTGTTTTTAAATAGTCTTAGATGAATTTTGTTTAACTTTGACCATTTTCAGGTTACTTTTGTCCATTTTTTTAGCCAGAAAGATTTGTTATTATTTTGAACAGAGACAAACTGTTTCCATCTGATCCAAATGATGAAATGGCTCCATTAGAGGCCAGATTTTTAATTACTGACCCTTAAAAATGTGGAAATATTTCAAATATCTGCTAAATTTAATGAATGCCAACACAAAGTTCCATTTTTTTTTGCTATTTTGATGAGTTAAACTGCCAAAACACGTCAACTTGGACAAAAAGTACTCATTTTGGTAAAAATGTCGTTTAATTTTAGGTTACTTCTGGCCATGTTTTCTTTGTTTAGTGATCTTAGAGGGGTTTTAATGATTCTGGTGGGCTGCAGGGCTGCTAATGTCTCTGCTGAGGACACTGAGGGGCTCTTGACTGTTGCTCTCAGTGAAAATAATATGAGTAATTTAGCCCCAAACCCTGAGGGGGCTGTGAGGCTGGGTGGGGGTAGTTAGGCAATAATGGGGGAGTGCATATGTGCAATAAAAACCCCTCCTGCTCTAATCCGCCCGACACACCAGCATCCCGGCCGGTGGGCACCAGATGGCGGCAGGAAGCCCCCGCCTCCCGCTCATGGTTTTTTAATGCAGTGACAGCTCCATCACAGCGGTGTCGAGGCGTGGCGGCGGCGGCGTTAATGCGCACACACTCGCATGATAATTGCTCAGAGATGCAGCGTCGACACGGCTCGGTTCAGGAGGTCAACATCAATAAGAGCAGATTGGAAGATTGGATTAGATCCGCCGCGTGTCTTTTGTGTGGATGGATGGACGGATGGATGGATGGTGCCAACTTCACGTCAGCGAGGAGGGGATGGAAAAAAGAAAAAAGGATGGAGGGATGAGAGGCGGAGGAAAGGAAAAATAAAGAAAGAAATAAAGCAAATACAGACAAAGCAGAAGATTGAAAATGGGGGCAAAGAGGAGGAAAAGATGGAGGAGGAGGAGGATTCAGTATGAATAAAACATTAACAGTGGAGGAAAAGCATAAATAGAGAAGGAGACACAAAAAAGGAAGAGGAGGCAGGGAGAAGGATGGGAAACAACAGAAAAGGAAAGAATAAAAAGGGAAGGAGGCAGCGTTAAGAGATGAGCTTCTGTTTTAATAGTGAAATTTAATCACAATAAAAGGCACATTGTCTTTGAAATAAATGCCAGAATGACACCATTTATCAGCCAGAAACTGTGAAGATAAAACGAATAGTCACATTTTTAAATTTCTGCTGGTCTTTGAGCAAATCATGTGTTTAAAAGTGTAAATGGTTTGATAAAAGTGAATGAATAGCTAAAATAGCTCATTGAAAACACAAACACCTGAACATTAACAGTGAATTGCAGCTAATGGTCCAAATTGTAGGTTACATTGCAAAAAATAGCAACCTATAATTTAGAAATTGTTAGCTAGCAATGTGGCTAACTGTAAATTTCTGATTAAAAGTGGCTAAACTGCTAAAATACCTCCTTAAAATTCAGAAACTGTTAGCTAACAATGTGGCTAGCAGTGTAAATTGTTAGATAAAAGTGACTAAACAGGTAAAGCAGCTCTCTAAAAACACAATTAAAAAATATTAGCTAAAAGTATAGCTAGTTGTGTTAATTGTTAGTTAAAAATGAATAAACAGCTATCTGTACCATAACTGAAAAATGTTAGCTAAAGGTGTGTATGCTGTAAATCATTGGTTGAAATTGAATAAATGCCTAAAATCTTGGATGCTTTTTGGATAAAAGTATTGCAAGCAGTGTAAATTCTTGGCTCCAAGCATGACTAGCCATGTAAATTGTCAGCTAAAAGTGTGGCTAATCATGTTAATTGTCAGCTAAAAGTGTGGCTAATCATGTTAATTGTCAGCTAAAAGTGTGGCTAATCATGTAAATTGCTAGCCTAGCCACGCTAGACAACCCACGGCAACAAATTTAATTCTCTGCCAGGGTGGGTCTAGTTACCCTCGGTAAGCCTCGAGGTTGGATTCTCCTAAAACTGGCCGGACCAATCACCATGAAGTGTAGAGTCAGAAGGCGGGCGTAACTAAGTGACGACAGAGGCGCGACGATTCTGACAGAAACAACAGGAAACAACTAGCCTCGCCGTGCTAGACAACCCACGGCAACGAATTTAATTCTCTGCCAGGGTCGACAACAAAAACGACAACAGTCGTTGAGCTCCATTAGCACCGACTCTGAATAATCTTTCTGTTAACATGTCTGTAATATACTTGAGCTTCACCCATTGACTGTATAAATAAGGCTTCACTGAACTCCCGCATCCTCTGATTTCCGGCGCCCTAGGAACGCCGTCAGCCTATTCATTGTGCTGATTGGTTGTATACCTACCCAGTTGCTGCAGAGTGATTTGAAAGACAACCTTTTAGCCCGCCTCCCTCCCTGTCGAGAGTTCCTAGACCCTTGTGTCTTCAGACCTGGGTCTAGTGCGGCTAGGCTAGTAAATTGCTGGTTAAAAGTATGACTAGCGGTGTAATTGCTGTCTAAAATCAAATAAACAATAAACAGTTGAAATAGATACCTTAAAATACAAAAATATTTTATAAAAAATGTTTGGCAAAAGTATGGCTAACAATGCAAATTGCTAAAACGGCTATGCAAAATACATAAACAACTAAACAGTTACAGCTAAAAGTGTGGCTAAATGTGTGAACTGTTGGTTCAAAGCAGAGAAACAGGTAAAATAGCTAGCTAAAATGTTTAAAAAATGTGAAAACTGCAAGCTAAAAATATGGCTAGCAGTTTAAATTGTTGGCTAAAAGTGTGGCTAGCAGTGTAAATTGTTGGCTCAAGGCAGAGAAACAGCTGAAATAGCTAGCTAAAACGTATAAAACTGTGAAAACTGCAAGCTGATATATGGCTAGCAGGTTAATTTTTTAAAATAAAAGCACCGAAATAGCTAAATATATGAATAAAACACAAACTATTGAAAACTGCAAGTTGAAAGTATGATTAACAATGTAAATTGTTGGCTAAAAGTGTGGCTAACATGGTGAATTGTTTGTTCAAAGCAAAGAAACGGCCAAAATAGCTAGCTAAAATGTCTAAAAAATGTGAAGACTGCAGGCTAGTATCTGGCTAGCAGGTTCAATGTTTAAATTAAAGTACATAAATGCTAAAATATTTGGATAAAACACAAACCACTGAAAACTGTTAGCTGAAAGTCTGGCTAACAGTGTAAATTGGCACAAAAAAGTGGATAAGCAGCTGAAATAACTGGATAAAATGCTTAAATAACTGAAAATTATTAAGTCAAAGTACAACTAGCAGTGTAATTGTTGGCTAGAATTGAACAAACATACCTAAAATACAAAAAAAAAGGTAATCTTAAAAAATGCTTCTGAAACTACGGCTAGCAGTGTAAATTGTTGGCTAAAAGCATAGGTAGCAATGTAAACTGTTATAAAAAAAAGTGCATAATGTTCTCTACATCCTGTTTCACATTTTATTTAACTAACTCCGGTATAAATATGTCAAAATGTTGATTAGTTGGAGGATAAACCCATGAAATGCATCATCTTGTGTTCGAGAACAAATTATTTTAAAGCCTTTTCCTGATTGACTGGAACAAAATCAAGAATACATTTGTACTTTTTCACTTATATAATGACAAAGGTCACCACAGAGCATACAAATCTTGGTATCATCCATTAAAACACTGATTAGATATAATATTTTTATTGTAAGCTGCTAAAAGACGTGAGCTCTGGGGTTTCTGGTCGAGCAGCTCTTGTTTTGTCTTTAGTGCTTGTGTCTTTTGGCCCAACGCTGATCAGTAATCTGCTCCGAGGCTCCGGCACACTTGCTTCAGTTTTGTTTTCCTGTTATATATAAACTAGACGAAGTTCACCGGCTGTGTCTTCATAAGCTTCTCCCTCGCTGTGTTTTCCGTGCTGCCAGATTCTGGGACGACTTCCACTCTTGGCTCTGCTTCGTGATGCGTTCAGTTTAGAACTCAGCCTCCCACTGCAGCTGAGAGCTTGTGGTGTTAACGCTTGCTGTGTTTTCTCTCGCCAGCTACTGGGATAACTTCCACTCCTGTGCCACGACGGCGCTGGCCGACTGCCAGGAGGGAGCGACGGACCTCTGGGACAAACTGAAAAAGGAGTCCCGCAACCTGAATTTCCGTGGGAGTTTGTTTGAACTCTGTGGCGGCGGCAACGGAGCCCCCAGATCCGCCGACGCCCGGGGCCTGGTCCTGGTTCTGACCACGCTGCCCACCGTACTGACTTGGCTGGCGTTTTAACGGAAACGAGGAAAAACACGTAGAAACACGAAACGACGGGAAGTTTAAAAAAAAAAAAAACGGGGGGAAAATCCATGTGAAAAAATATAAAATATAAAAAGAGTGATAGCTGCTCTTAGATACTGAAACTACAACTTCAAGGAGTTTGAATTCATCACGAGAAAAGAAAAAAGAAAAAAAATCACCCGGAATGGATTTCTACTGCGACATCACTGTACAGCGGCCTGGCTTGCCTTCCTGGGACTCTGCTGGCCGTCCTCCCGGAGCGCTCATCCAATCGCACGCTGACCTGCCCTGGAGGTCGATCACATGAAATATTCAAGACGCAGCCGGCGAGCTGAAACGATGACAATGATGAAACTTTGATGGATTCTTGCCCACTTACAATCGTGGAATTACACAGTATTAAAGTCAACCATGAATTATTGATGTTTAGTAGGCTAGGTCCAGACAGCGCTATGTGACTGCAGGGTGCTGACACAGTGTCAGGCTGTACGTTAGGGTTCCTATATAGTCTACGGCATGCTATACAGGAACCCTAATATGCATATATATAGCCTACGGTACGTATACACGTATAACGACAGGCCCAGCTTAACGCCACAAAATCAATAAGACAAGCTGAGGCCTCCAGCCCGTTAGCCTATATGCATATATTAGGGTTCCCATATAGTCTATGGTATGTGCATATCTACCATAACCTATGTGTATATGTACCCTAATAGTCTATGGGCAAGCTGAGGCCTCCATCCTGGTAGGCTATATATGTATATTAGGGTTCCCATATAGCCTACAGTATGTATGTATGTACCATGGACTACATTGGGTTACATGGGGCTACGTTTATATGTACTGTAGGCTACATGGGAGCCCTAAGATACATACATAGCCTACAGTACGTATACACGTGTAACACCAGGACAAGCTTCATGCTACCAAGTCAATAAGACAAGCCAAGGCCTCGAAACCATCAGGGTTCCAATACAGCCTTTGGTACGGAAGACTGTATGGGAACCCTAATATATCTATGTGTTTACGTATCCATAGCCTACATGTATACGTATATGTATACTGTAGGTTATATGGGAACCCGAATATATCTATGTGTATACGTATCCATAGCCTACATGCATACGTACATGTATACGTACTGTAGGTTGTATGGGAATCCTAATATACATAATTAGCCTATGGTACATATAGATGTGTAATGCCAGGCCCAGCTTCACTCCACAAAATCAATAAGACAAGCCAAGGCCTTGAGCCTGGTAGGCTATATAGGCAAAGTAGGGTTCCCATACAGCCATGGTACATGTATACATACCCATATAGCCAATAGACAAGCTGAGGATTCAAGTCTGTTAGGCTATATATGTATATCAGGGTTCCCATTTAGGCTAGGGTAGACTATATAGGAACTCTAACATACATATATAGCCTACGTACATATATACGTGTAACGCCAGGCCCAGCTTAATGCCACAAAATCAGTAAGACAAGCCGAGACATGGAGCCCGTTTCAGACCCGTCGCCTCATTTCCATCATGGACAGTTTTTCCTTTTTTACGACGCCAAGTTGAGTGTGGTAGATCTGATGGACTGAATGCCTGATCGTGATGTAATATTTGTACTTGTATTGGCTATTTATTGTGCTCGGGCCACGGTCACACCAGCTCCATTCATGAAGGAAGTGGCTGGAACCGGCAGCAAAGCCAGTTTTGTAAAACGTCGTCCCGTCAAGGTCGGCGTTCAGGAGGCAAAGCTATTTTAGTATTGACCTGTGACCCATGCAGCATGGCTTGCAGTCAGTCGTGAGTCTTAAATTTATAGTGTTTTGTTTCTCGAGCTGGCCAGCTTGCTACCACTTATAAAAATCAACGCCACGTGAAGAAATTCTGGCTGTGTCAGTTCCTGGTGTGACCGTAGCCTTTTTCCCCCACCAAACATTGAGGTGCAGGGATGTAGTTGAGTATAAAGCCTGCTTTTCTAGACTGACGTTAACCTGCATGATATCAGTTCAGAGAGTCTCAAACATTTCAGGAAATGGGCACAAACTCCGATGTGTTGACAGATTCACATTAGCTCGAGGCTAGCCAAACAAACTCCAGATAATTTTAACCCCAAATTTTGTCCACTCCAGCAAATTATGCTCACCCGAGTCACAAATCTCCTTTTGTAAATAGATAGCTGGGTTTTAGTTTACAGTTCAGCATGGCTAACACATTAGCTACTAAAATAGATTGTTTTATCTTAGCAACCAAAACAAACTAGGTCATGTTGGCTAACTGTGTGGTTTAACTGTTAAACTGATTGAATGTGATTAGCTTAAAGATCATGGTGCTAAACAGTTTAGCCGCGAAAACAGACTGAACTAGTTAATTCAAAGGCCCAGTTTGGTGTTCAAATTAAGAGTCTAGATGCTAAAAGAGACGATACTTGTGTTGACAGCTAATAACCATTTGGTTTGCGATTAAAAACAGATTACCATTTTAGCTAACAGTATGGGAAAATGACTAAAGCGTAACCAGGTTAGCTCAGAGCTAGCTAATAACGTAAAGTAGTTTGAAAACACGCCAGATCAGGTTAGCTAACTGTTCAGTTAAGCAGTTACGCAGATTGAGCCACCTGGGCTAAAATCGGCGTTGAAACCAACGGGTTTCAACGCCGAGAAAATGAAGCCCGGATTTTGCTACTTCCTGGACGTCATTTTGGATTTTTTGGAGCCAGTGACGTAAAAAGCGTCATCAAACAGGCTGGACCGGAGAGCAACTAGGGGCAGGACCAGTCTATGGGCGGGCCAGACTGAAGCCAGACTGCTGAAAGCCTTACCCTAAAGTCAATCATTCCAGACAAGACTGTCTATCCAGTATAGCCACGCCCCCTGGTTCCGCCAACTTTAACGATTTATTTAAAATTCAGTATTGATTTATTTTAAGATCGGCCACCTGATCTCTCATTTTGACCATGAAAACTAACGGGAAAAACATCCTGAGCTGTAGAACATCAGTCTATCAAATTTTATTTTTTCCAGTGATGAATTGGGGTCTATGGAGAAAAGGCTTTTTGGAGCCAACCCTAGTGGACGGTGTGATATTGCAAGTTTTTGACATTTCCGGGTGGGCTTCATTTTTGGAGCCAGATGCTACGTCCATCTTTATATACAATCTATGGCTAAAATAAACAGTTAAGCAGCTAAATTTAACAAACTAACAAGCAGCTAAAGTAGAACCAGCTTGTTTAGCTAACAAGTTAGTGGTTAGCAGTTTATTTTAGAGTATAATTCAGATTGTGTTTGTGTTGGTGGGATTGTGTCAGGTTAGCCAGCCATGTGGTTAGCAGCTAAAACACATTAGGTCAGGTTAGCTAACATATCAGGAAGCAACTAAAATATGAACACATTACAGCAAGTATACTGAATCTGGTTAGTTAACAGCTAAGTTTAAATCGGTTGAATCAAGTTAGCCAACAGTTCAGTTCAGCAGCTACAACAAAGAATGTGATAGCTTAGCTTACAGTTTTGTTTGGATGAGATCAAGGCAGGTTCACCAACAGTTCAGTTTAGAGACTAAAACAGAGAATGTGGTGTTGGCAGCAAAATATGACTGTGCCAAGTTAGGTAACCGTTTGGCTAGCTTTTAGAAATGTATTAGGTTAGGTAAGCAAACAATTTGATTCACAGTTAAATCTTATTTGGCTGGGTTTGCTAAATATTTGGTTAGCAGCTAAAATGTATAAGACGGGGTTAGTCAACAATTTGGTTAACAGATAAAATGCATTAGACATGGTTTAGCTCACAGTTTGGTTAGCAGCTAAAATGTATTAGACATGGTTTAGCTAAATATTTGGTTAGCAGCTAAAACATATCAAGTCAAGTTATCCAACAATTTGGTTAGCAACTAAAACAATTTAAGTCAGGTTAGCCAACAATTTGATTATCAGTTAAAGGGAAGCCAACAATTTGGCTAGCAGCTAAAAAATATTGGAAGCAGTTAAATTAGGTCAGACTAGCTGACAGATTAGCAGCTAAACCAGATTTAATATTTGTTTGGTACACTCTTCCTTTCAGATAGGATTGTGATTTGATTCTAAAAATTTCTACTCAAGTGGAATATTGGTTCTTAATTACACTCAGATTTAAGCTAAAAGTATTTTAGAAAAAATCCATTCTGTCTTTTCTTCTTGAATCAGTTTTTCTGTTTAGACGTCGCGCCCATTTCCTGAAATCCAGACGAGAACAAGTTAAATTTCAGAGTAAAACTGATGGGAACTCTTTAAGTACTTTTTGGACGTGAAAGTAGCAGAACTTTAAAATGAACTTTAGTTGATGTTGGCGGTAAATCTCCACTGTCCTCCAGTCATGTACGTCGCTGCTCAGCAGAACCATGTGTTAGAATGAGTCTGTGCGCTAAACGGTTAACGAGAAATGATGTATTGAAAAGCCGACAGCAATACGAAGATGTGACTTCATGGCCAGTGTAGCTAAAAAAAATAAATCAAACCGTGGCTGAAGAGTGATATGACTGTTGCCATTTAGCACATCCCCCCTTTTCATAGCAGTGATTCATACTAGACGAGTTTAGGTGATATATTTTAGGTCTGTATGTTAGAATAAAAAGCCCAACGATACGGTAGCATCATAAAATACAGTAAGTAAATCCAGAGAGGTCGTTTGTTTGTTTGCCGAGGCACCGACGACGTTTCCACTGCCTTCTGACAAAAGACGTGTAACTTCTGTTCGTTTGTTTGTTGGTTTGTCTCTTTGTTTGTTTATGGGGATGTTGCGTAACAAAAAGAGTTTAAAAAAAAGAAGAAGAAAATATTCAGAAAATCATTTAACAAGAGAATATGTATATGAAGAGGATTTTGAGAAAATAAAAATATAAAGAGGCTCTATTATAGACACAGTTTTAACACCAGATTGATACTTTACAGATTATAGGCCTACTGAGAT
Source organism: Acanthochromis polyacanthus (assembly GCF_021347895.1). Classification (NCBI taxonomy): domain Eukaryota; kingdom Metazoa; phylum Chordata; class Actinopteri; family Pomacentridae; genus Acanthochromis; species Acanthochromis polyacanthus. The sequence goes on along the minus strand of NC_067132.1, from coordinate 30,829,695 downwards.
ATAAAAAAGAAATACAAGATTGCTAAAATGACAAAGAGTAATAAATAAAAAAGACTAATGTTTGAAAATAAGTGTGTGTTGTGGTTTTACTGGGGGGATAAAGTGGTGCTCCTTCCTATCCTGTGTGGTTTGTTGCATCGGGGATGATGGACGCTGGGTTGGAGTTCATTCATATTTAATGAGGGAGAGTCCCTGAGCTGCCACATGTCTCAGCACTCACTTCATATCGATCGAGACGAAGAGGAGGAAGAGGAGGACGAGGAGGAAGGCTGGCTGCATGTCCTGATGTAGCAGCTGTTTGTTCAGTCCACCATTCCAAACATCTAACCCTCCTGTCGTCCTACGGGTCAAACTGACTCGTTTTAAAGTTTTAAAATGTGGAGAAAAAAATTCACAGTGAAAAGTTCTACATTATCAACATTTTTGGGAAATTTCTGAACATTTTTTGGTGGAAATAAAGAAACATTAAATAGATATATTTCTTTAAGAGCATTCACAAAAACCTCCAACCAAAATCCAGTGAATTTCAGTTGATTTTATGTGAATGATTTTAAAGAAAATATTAGAAGTTTTACCGATATATATGGAATCACTTTAGATATTTGTAAGATTTTTTTTACTCATTTTTTGAAAATATTTACAATTTTTCTTGTTTTTTTATTTTTATTTCTTGCCAATGTTATTTTAAATAAAACTTTTAAGGGAAACTTTTAAGGAATTATTGACATTTTCTTCCTGAAGGTTTTGTAAATTTTTATACATGTTTTTGCTGAATTTTTTGTTTTGTTTTTCAGACAAGGAAACAATATTTTTTGGTGCCGTAAATGAAGACGACAAGAGGGTTAAACCTTAAATTAACTCTTATATTCACGCCTTCTGGCACTGCACACCCATCAAACACTTCTGGGAAAAAGTCACTATCACACTTCTTGAACTGTTGCATCCCACTATCCCCCTCATTGTGCCTCCTAGGAGACTTAACATCATCCACAGTCGATAAATCAAACCATAAAATACTTCTCACGGCCCAACTATCGCCAAGAAAGCTGTCCTCATGAACTGGAAATCCAGAAACTCCATATTATTATTATATTATTATTTCCATGGTTGTACTATTTTTTTTAATGTATATATGGGTATATGTGTGTATGTGTATAAATAAATTTAAAAAAGCACGGGGGTCACGCAACAATGGCGAATACAGCGTCTCCTGCCAAAAAAACCCTTAAATTAATCGTTTATTCCACCTTAAAGTCTTCAAATATTATTTTGTGAGTCCTTGTGGAAATTTTATGACTTTTTGAGGTTATTTTGTGTGTCTTTGTGGTCATTTTGTGTCTTTTTGATGTTATTTTGTGAATGTTTGTGGTCATTTTGTGTCTTTTTGATGTTATTTTGTGTCTCTTTGTGGTCATTTTGTGTCTTTTTGAAGTCATTTTGTGAATGTTTGTGGTCATTTTGTGTCTTTTTGAAGTTATTTTGTGTGTCTTTGTGGTCATTTTGTGTCTTTTTGATGCTATTTTGTGTGTCTTTGTGGTCATTGTGTCCTTCTTTGAGGTTATTTTGTGAATGTTTGTGGTCATTTTGTGTCTTTTTGAAGTTATTTTGTGTGTCTTTGTGTTCATTTTGTGTCTTTTTGATGTTATTTTGTGTGTCTTTGTGGTCATTTTGTGTCTTTTTGATGTTATTTTGTGTGTCTTTGTGGTTATTTTGTCCTTCTTTGATGTTATTTTGTTTGTCTTTGTGCAAATTTTGTGTCTTTTTGATCTTATTTTGTGTGTTTTTGTGGTCATTGTGTCCTTCTTTGATGTTATTTTGTGAATGTTTGTGGTCATTTTGTGTCTTTTTGATGTTATTTTGTGTGTCTTTGTGGTCATTTTGTGTCTCTCCTGACCAGGACTACCACAGTTAATGCATAGTCCTGACAGTGAAGCACGTCGTCCACAAAAGCCTGAAAAAAGCGGAAATATCAGCTTGAGAATCTTCCAAAGAACAAAAACCGCTCAAGAGTTTCTACAGATGAATAAACTAAAGACTACAACTTAGAAACCTGAAATAAACGACCTGAAGACGGACAGAACATCGACTCCAAGTGGAATATTTGTGATATTTCAGTAGAGATGCTTATTTTTTCAGGCTTCCTCATATTTTAATAAACAAAATAATCCTGTAAAGTTGGATCTAGACTGAACAGAGCAGAGAAAAGGGGATATTACTGGTGCTTGAAATGCGGAAACAGTCTCCAACGAGGTGATTGTCAGTGTGAATATTTCTGTCTTTGTGTTTTATGGCGTTGAATCCACCTCTAAAGAAGACAAACAGACAGTTTTCCATCCAGGAGGAAATTTTAACCATAAAAATTCATATTATGGAGCCCTGTAGGAAAAAAAAACCTCTCAAAGAGTAGATTTAAGAGGAATATTTGTGGTTTTTGCTGCTGCGAGTCTCATTTTATTCACACTTTGCTGTACTTTATTAATAAACTCCCAGAATGATGGTTTGAGCAGACGTGATGGGCTCCACAGAGGCCAGTACAGACAAAAGGTGGATATTAGAGGGATCGAACAAGCGTTTTATTTTAATTTTATGATTTTATTATTGTTCTGGGGGGATTTTCCTGTCATTTTAGAGCTTATTTGTGTGTGAAACGGCTCGTCCGTGTTGCAAAGTTGAGTTTTTGCTCCGTTATCTCATTTTGTGTCCCTTTTTGCTCATTTGCTTTGTGTTCACTTTGTTTATTTAGTGTGTGTTTTTGGTCATTTCTGTCCATTTTGTGGTCATTTTGCGTCTCTTTGTGGTCATTTTGTGTGTCTGTGGTTATTTTGTGTCTTTGTGGTCATTTTGTGTGTCTTTGTGGTCATTTTGTGTGTCGTTGTGGTCATTTTGTGTAACTTTGTGGTCATTTGGCGTCTCTTTGTGGTCATTTTGTGTCTTTGTGGTTATTTTGTGTGTCTTTGTGGTCATTTTGTGTGACTTTGTGGTCATTTGGCGTCTCTTTGTGGTCATTTTGTGTCTCTTTGTGGTTCTTTTGTGTGACTTTGTGGTCATTTTGTGTGTCTTTGTGGTCATTTTGTGTCTTTGTGGTCATTTTGTGTGTCTTTGTGGTCATTTTGTGTCTTTGTGGTCATTTTGTGTGTCTTTGTGGTCATTTTGTGTCTCTTTGTGGTTCTTTTGTGTGTCTTTGTGGTCATTTTGTGTGTCTGTGGTCATTTTGTGTCTTTGTGGTCATTTTGTGTGACTTTGTGGTCATTTTGTGTGTCTTTGTGGTCATTTTGTGTCTCTTTGTGGTTCTTTTGTGTGACTTTGTGGTCATTTTGTGTGTCTGTGGTTATTTTGTGTTTTTGTGGTCATTTTGTGTGACTTTGTGGTCATTTTGTGTCTTTGTGGTCGTTTTGTGTGTCTGTGGTTATTTTGTGTCTATTTGTGGTCATTTTGTGTGTCTTTGTGGTTATTTTGTGTGTCTTTGTGGTTATTTTGTGTGTCTTTGTGGTCATTTGGCGTCTCTTTGTGGTCATTTTGTGTGTCTTTGTGGTTATTTTGTGTCTTTGTGGTCATTTGGCGTCTCTTTGTGGTCATTTTGTGTCTTTGTGGTCATTTTGTGTGACTTTGTGGTCATTTGGTGTGTCTTTGTGGTCATTTTGTGTAACTTTGTGGTCATTTTGTGTGTCTTTGTGGTCATTTTGTGTAACTTTGTGGTCATTTTGTGTAACTTTGTGGTCATTTTGTGTCTTTGTGGTCATTTTGTGTGTCTTTGTGGTCATTTTGTGTGTCTGTGGTCATTTTGTGTCTTTGTGGTCATTTTGTGTGTCTGTGGTCATTTTGTGTCTTTGTGGTCATTTTGTGTGACTTTGTGGTCATTTTGTGTCTTTGTGGTCATTTTGTGTGTCTTTGTGTTCATTTTGTGTGACTTTGTGGTCATTTTGTGTCTTTGTGGTCGTTTTGTGTGTCTGTGGTTATTTTGTGTCTCTTTCTGGTCATTTTGTGTAACTTTGTGGTCGTTTTGTGTCTCTTAGTGGTCATTTTGTGTCTTTGTGGTTATTTTGTGTGTCTTTGTGGTTATTTTGTGTGTCTTTGTGGTCATTTTGTGTGTCTTTGTGGTCATTTTGTGTCTTTGTGGTTATTTTGTGTGTCTTGGTGGTCATTTTGTGTAACTTTGTGGTCATTTTGTGTCTTTGTGGTCATTTTGTGTGTCTTTGTGGTCATTTTGTGTCTTTGTGGTTATTTTGTGTGTCTTGGTGGTCATTTTGTGTAACTTTGTGGTCATTTTGTGTGTCTTTGTAGTCATTTTGTGTCTTTGTGGTCATTTTGGGTGTCTTTGTGGTCATTTTGTGTGTCTGTGGTTATTTTGTGTCTTTGTGGTCATTTTGTGTGTCTTTGTGGTCATTTTGTGTAACTTTGTGGTCATTTTGTGTCTTTGTGGTCATTTTGTGTGTCTTTGTGGTCATTTTGTGTGTCTGTGGTTATTTTGTGTCTTTGTGGTCATTTTGTGTGACTTTGTGGTCATTTTGTGTGACTTTGTGGTCATTTTGTGTGTCTGTGGTCATTTTGTGTCTTTGTGGTCATTTTGTGTCTTTGTGGTCATTTTGTGTCTTTGTGGTCATTTTGTGTCTTTGTGGTCATTTTGTGTGACTTTGTGGTCATTTTGTGTGTCTGTGGTCATTTTGTGTCTTTGTGGTCATTTTGTGTGACTTTGTGGTCATTTTGTGTCTTTGTGGTCATTTTGTGTGTCTTTGTGTTCATTTTGTGTGACTTTGTGGTCATTTTGTGTCTTTGTGGTCGTTTTGTGTGTCTGTGGTTATTTTGTGTCTCTTTCTGGTCATTTTGTGTAACTTTGTGGTCGTTTTGTGTCTCTTAGTGGTCATTTTGTGTCTTTGTGGTTATTTTGTGTGTCTTTGTGGTTATTTTGTGTGTCTTTGTGGTCATTTTGTGTGTCTTTGTGGTCATTTTGTGTCTTTGTGGTTATTTTGTGTGTCTTGGTGGTCATTTTGTGTAACTTTGTGGTCATTTTGTGTCTTTGTGGTCATTTTGTGTGTCTTTGTGGTCATTTTGTGTCTTTGTGGTTATTTTGTGTGTCTTGGTGGTCATTTTGTGTAACTTTGTGGTCATTTTGTGTGTCTTTGTAGTCATTTTGTGTCTTTGTGGTCATTTTGTGTGTCTTTGTGGTCATTTTGTGTGTCTGTGGTTATTTTGTGTCTTTGTGGTCATTTTGTGTGTCTTTGTGGTCATTTTGTGTCTTTGTGGTCATTTTGTTTCTCTCTGTGGTCATTTTGTGTCTCTGTGGTCATTTTGTGTCTTTGTGGTCATTTTGTGTAACTTTGTGGTCATTTTGTGTCTTTGTGGTCATTTTGTGTGTCTTTGTGTTCATTTTGTGTGTCTTTGTGGTCATTTTGTGTCTTTGTGGTTATTTTGTTTCTCTCTGTGGTCATTTTGTGTCTCTGTGGTCATTTTGTGTCTTTGTGGTCATTTTGTGTAACTTTGTGGTCATTTTGTGTCTTTGTGGTCATTTTGTGTGTCTTTGTGGTCATTTTGTGTGTCTTTGTGGTCATTTTGTGTCTTTGTGGTTATTTTGTGTGTCTTTGTGGTTATTTTGTGTGTCTTTGTGGTCATTTTGTGTGTCTTTGTGGTCATTTTGTGTCTTTGTGGTTATTTTGTGTGTCTTGGTGGTCATTTTGTGTAACTTTGTGGTCATTTTGTGTCTTTGTGGTCATTTTGTGTGTCTTTGTGGTCATTTTGTGTCTTTGTGGTTATTTTGTGTGTCTTGGTGGTCATTTTGTGTAACTTTGTGGTCATTTTGTGTGTCTTTGTAGTCATTTTGTGTCTTTGTGGTCATTTTGTGTGTCTCTGTGGTCATTTTGTGTCTCTGTGGTCATTTTGTGTCTTTGTGGTCATTTTGTGTAACTTTGTGGTCATTTTGTGTCTTTGTGGTCATTTTGTGTGTCTTTGTGTTCATTTTGTGTGTCTTTGTGGTCATTTTGTGTCTTTGTGGTTATTTTGTTTCTCTCTGTGGTCATTTTGTGTCTCTGTGGTCATTTTGTGTCTTTGTGGTCATTTTGTGTAACTTTGTGGTCATTTTGTGTGTCTTTGTGGTCATTTTGTGTCTTTGTGGTCATTTTGTTTCTCTCTGTGGTCATTTTGTGTCTCTGTGGTCATTTTGTGTCTTTGTGGTCATTTTGTGTAACTTTGTGGTCATTTTGTGTCTTTGTGGTCATTTTGTGTGTCTTTGTGGTCATTTTGTGTGTCTTTGTGGTCATTTTGTGTCTTTGTGGTTATTTTGTGTGTCTTGGTGGTCATTTTGTGTAACTTTGTGGTCATTTTGTGTGTCTTTGTAGTCATTTTGTGTCTTTGTGGTCATTTTGTGTGTCTTTGTGGTCATTTTGTGTGTCTGTGGTTATTTTGTGTCTTTGTGGTCATTTTGTGTGTCTTTGTGGTCATTTTGTGTCTTTGTGGTCATTTTGTTTCTCTCTGTGGTCATTTTGTGTCTCTGTGGTCATTTTGTGTCTTTGTGGTCATTTTGTGTAACTTTGTGGTCATTTTGTGTCTTTGTGGTCATTTTGTGTGTCTTTGTGGTCATTTTGTGTGACTTTGTGGTCATTTTGTGTCTTTGTGGTTGTTTTGTGTCTCTTTGTGGTCATTTTGTTGCTTTGTGGTCATTTTGTGTGTCTTTGTGGTCATTTTGTGTCTCTTTGTGGTTATTTTGTGTGTCTTTGTGGTTATTTTGTGTCTTTGTGGTCATTTTGTTTCTCTCTGTGGTCATTTTGTGTCTTTGTGGTTATTTTGTGTCTTTGTGGTCATTTTGTGTGTCTGTGGTTATTTTGTGTCTTTGTGGTCATTTTGTGTGTCTTTGTGGTCATTTTGTGTGTCTTTGTGGTCATTTTGTGTCTTTGTGGTCATTTTGTGTCTTTGTGGTCATTTTGTGTGTCTTTGTGGTCATTTTGTGTCTTTGTGGTCATTTTGTGTGTCTTTGTGGTCATTTTGTGTGTCTGTGATTATTTTGTGTCTCTTTGTGGTCATTTTGTGTAACTTTGTGGTCGTTTTGTGTCTCTTAGTGGTCATTTTGTGTCTTTGTGGTTATTTTGTGTGTCTTTGTGGTTATTTTGTGTCTTTGTGGTTACTTTGTGTCTCTTTGTGGTCATTTTGTGTGTCTTTGTGGTCATTTTGTGTGTCTTTGTGGTCATTTTGTTGCTTTGTGGTCATTTTGTGTGTCTTTGTGGTCATTTTGTGTAACTTTGTGGTCATTTTGTGTCTCTTTGTGATCATTTTGTGTCTCTTTGTGGTTATTTTGTGTCTTTGTCGTCATTTTGTGTGACTCTTTAACCGTTTTTTGGTCGTTTCGTGCATTCTCGTGGTGATTTCTGATCCTTTTGTGTCTCTCTGTGGTTGTTTCTTCAGTTTGTGTTTTTATTTTCTGCTGCTGACGGTTTGATCTGGACTGCAGCCGTTCAAATTGCTGAAGGTTTAATGAAGCTCAGGCAGATCCCCAGTTTGCGTGCTGCGAGCTCCCTGGAGGATTCACCATGTTTCTGCATTAATATGGATGTGATGGGAAGTGAAGCGAAGGAGAAAGAAGGGCTGCCGTCTGCGGACACCGAGGCAAAGACGGACCTTTTATTTCCATTCAGCTTCACTTTTAGTCTCAGTGACGGGAAGCAGGAAGACGCTGTTTTCAACCACAACAATCTGAAGAGTCAGTCAGTGTGTTGTTGTTTGTCTGCATAAATTAACAGTGAATCTAAATATAACAGTGTTTTCAGGAAACACGGGAACCTTTAAGCTAAAAAAACCCCAAAACAACCAACACAATAAGACACCAAAAACACACCAAATGACTTCCACGAGATGCAAAATGACCAAAAAAAGGGCACAAAAATACCTTAAACTGGTACGTAATTACCACAGAAAGAGGTATAAATGACTGAAAAAGACAAAACCACAACAAAGAGATGCAAAACCATCCAAAAAAAATAACCAGACACACATAAGGACCCAAAAATGACTATAAAGACAAAAAAGAGTCGGAGCCACAAACTCACCAAAGAGTTTAAGATGCTCCACACGAGACACAAAATAACCACAGACACACAAAATGAAAACAAGGAGACACAAATCAACCACAAAGAGTAAGAAAAGGACAAGAAAAAGATGCAATGCTACTCCAGATGTAAAATGACCAAAAAAAAGCACAAAAAACCCCCATAGAGACACACAAAATGACCTGAAAGAGACATAAAATGACCAAAAAAAGACATAAAATGACCAAAAAAAGACATAAAATGACCTGAAAGAGACACAAAATGACCAAAAAAAGACACAAAATGACCAAAAAATACAGAAAATGACCAAAAAAAGACACAAAATGACCAAAAAAAGACACAAAATGACAAAAAACACACAAAATGACAGAAAAAAGACAGAAAATGACCAAAAAGACACAAAATGACCAAAAAAAGACACAAAATAACAAAGAAACGTGCAAAATGAGCACAAAGAGCAACATTATTTCCTATTAAAGCACTTTTTTCTTGAGGATCTGATATAAAACTCTCCAAATATTCCTACTTAGATCATTTTTATGTCTAATCTCATTTATTTTCTATTATAAGTCTGTGTTCTGGTGTGTTTTTGTTCCTGGGTGTGAGCAGTAATTAGGGCCTGCAGCAGCTCATTAAACATGGATGGAGGGAAGCCGTCCGCCGGGACCCCCCCGTCCTCACCCCCGTCCCCCATTCACCTCATCACACATCACAGGGGGTCAAACTGAGGCCCAGGGACCAGCCGAGGCCCTCACATGTTCTCACAGTTCCAGCGGTGGAACGGCGTTAAATACAGTTTAACTGACGGATTCATTATCAGAAGGAAGTAAAGACTCATCGCATAGAGATCAGAATCAAAACGAGACACTAAACGAACAGTAGGACACACACAATGACTAGAAATAGACACAAAACAAGAACAAGAGACACAAAATGACAAGAAATGACCGCAAAGAGACACAAAATGCTCACAAAGAAACACCAAATGATCAGAAATGACTACAAAGAGACACAAAATTAATACAAAAAGCTATAAAATGACAAGACACAATGACAATGAGATACAAAATGACCACAAAGACACACAGAATTACGTGAAATGATCACGAAACAGCTACAAAGTCACATAAAACAACCACAGAGACACAAAATGACCAGTAAGGGACACAAAATTACTAGAAAGAGACACAAAAGTTTCACAAAAAGATGCAAACAAACTAGAAATAGACACAAAGAAGTGACAATGACACACAAATGTTCAGAAATAACCACAAAAAAGACACAAAATGAGCACAAATAACCACAAGAAGACACAAAATCATCAGAAATGGATGCAAAATGACCATAGACACAAAAAACTGCCACAAATAAACACAAAATGACTACAAGTATCTACAAAAAGGTACAAAATGACCATTAAGTGTTGGAAAATGACACAAAATTCGCACAAATAGACACAAAATGTCCAGACATGACCAAAAATACACACAATAAACAAAATGAATGCAAAGCAAATGAGCAAACATGTACACAAAATGACCCAAAATGACCACAAAAATGTCACAAAGTAACACAAAATGGCCTCAGAGATACAACACGGTGAGAAAGAACCATAAATCCACTCAAAATGACCACAAAGAGACACAAAACAACCACAATAAGACACCAAGTGACAACAAAGAGACAGAAAATCACCACAAAGGGACACAATAGAGTGACAAGGATACACAAAATTACCAGAAATGACCATTAAGACACAAAAATTACGACAAAAAGACATAAAAATACCGACAGAGACACTATATGACCACAAAGAGGCATAAAGTGACTAAAAATGGACAGAAAACAAAGAGAAACAAAATGACTTTAAGGCACAAAAAGACCATAAAGTGTTGGAAAATGATTAAATAAAATGACTCAAAGCGAGGTAAAGTCGTAGTTCAGTGAGGGTTGAAATGGGAATATAATTAAATGTCAGATAGCATTTAAACCTGTCGAACTTCACGCTGTAATCTAAATGTGGCTGCAGGACAGAACGAGCAGAGATGCTGAGTTTAAACGGAGAAATGTGCAGAGCATCATCAGATGTTCTGCTGAACCTCCAGCTGTTCCACTCACACGTGTGACGAGGCTGCAGCAGCCAACCGGCGTTTAAAACGTGTCAGCAGCTAAATATTCAGGTTAGCTAAAGAAAACAGGCAGCGTCCTGGAAAGGGATGTCAACAAGAGAGAGGAGTGACCTGAAACACAATCTGGAGGACAAAAAGAGACTCAAAATGACCACAAAGCAACAGAAAACAACCACAAAGAGACTCAAAATGACCACAAAGTAACATAAAACAACCACAAAGAGACTCAAAATGACCACAAAGCAACATAAAACAACCACAGAGACTCAAAATGACCACAAAGAGATGCAAAACGATCACAAAGAGACACAAAACAACCACAAACAGACACAAAACAACCACAGAGACGCAAAATGACCACAAAGTGACACAAAATGACCACAAACAGACAAAACACAACCACAAAGAGACGCAAAACAGCCACAAAGAGATGCAAAACGATCACAAAGAGACACAAAACAACCACAAACAGACACAAAACAACCACAGAGACGCAAAATGACCACAAAGTGACACAAAATGACCACAAACAGACAAAACACAACCACAAAGAGACGCAAAACAGCCACAAAGAGACGCAAAACAACCACAAAGAGACGCAAAATGACCACAAAGAGACACAAAACAATCACAGAGACACAAAATGACCACAAAGAGACACAAAATGACCACAAAGAGATGCAAAATGACCACAATATGACAAAAAATGACCACAGAGACACAAAACAACCACAAAGAGACACAAAACGACCACAAAGAGACGCAAAACGACGCAAAACGACCACAAAGAGACGCAATATGACCACAAAGAGACACAAAACAACCACAGAGACACAAAATGACCACAAAGAGATGCAAAACGACCACAAAGAGACACAAAATGACCACAATATGACAAAAATGACCACAAAGAGACTCAGATAGACCACAAAAGAGACTCAAAATGACCACAAAAAGATGCAAAACGACCACACAGACACACAAAACCACCACAAAAAGGCAAAAAATGACCACAAAGAGCCACTAACTGAAGCGTAGTGCTGCAGGACTTCCTCCTTAAATCAGGTTTAATGTGTGAAATCAGGCCGACAGCAGCAGCGGCTAAATTAAGCTTCTTCTCTAAATGGGACGGACGGCTGAAGATCCCTCCGGACCAGAACCAGAATCCAGGTTGAGGCCGAGGACCAGCAGATCCGGTCCAGAGAGGAACGGTCCGGCAGTTTGTCTCCACTCAGGAGGATAAAAGTGAATTCTGAGCTCTAAATGGGTCACAGAAGTGGATCAGTGGGCTGGACAGCAGCTCTGCAGGGTTCTGGGTCCTCTCAGGGACATTTAGAACCTCACGAGATGATTTACAACAACATGAGATGATTTACAAGGACATGATGATTTACAACGACATGAGATGATTTAAAATGACATGAGATGATTTAAAACGACGAGATGATTTACAACGACATGAGATGATTTACAACAACACGAGATGATTTACAAGGACATGATGATTTACAACGACATGAGATGATTTAAAATGACATGAGATGATTTAAAACGACGAGATGATTTAAACGACACGAGATGATTTAAAACATGAGATAATTTAAAACGGCATGAGATGATTTAAAATGACATGAGATGATTTAAAATGACATGAGATGATTTACAATGAAATGAGATGATTTAAAATGACATGAGATGATTTAAAACGACGAGATGATTTACAACGACATGAGATCATTTAAAACGGCATGAGATGATTTAAAACATGAGATAATTTAAAATGGCATGAGATGATTTAAAATGACATGAGATGATTTAAAATGACATGAGATGATATAAAATGACATGAGATGATTTAAAATGACATGAGATGATTTAAAATGACATGATATCAACTGATATCTACTATCTCATCGTTTTTCAGTCTGCTCTGTATAAACTCTGTGAATTTCTGTCACATGACTGCTGCTCACAGCTGAGTCACTGATGACTTAAAAATTGCACTAAGAAGCACAGAATTTTTAGTTTCTTACAGAATCTGATATGAGAAAACTGCAGATTTTTGGCAAGTATTTGTAAATGAGGCAAGTAGAAAAAAAGCAATCTTGAGGAAATATCAAGATTATAAAGCTTAGGTTTGTTTCTGTTCTCCAAAAGGTGAAACTGTGAGAATTATTTTACAGTTTGTGCTCTGATAAATGGTGTAATTCGGTGATGTTTTTCTGGTGATATCAGTTTAAAAAGCAGCACTCAGAAGCTCTGCAGCCTCACATGGAGCACACGGCCGTCATGTGACTCTCTATTGATAGCACTGCAGAGAGCAAAAATAATCTGGCCGGCAGGAACAAAGTAAGTCCAAAAAACAAGGCGGAGACGGCCAGCTGGCAGCCGGAGAGCCACCGGTTCCCCACAGAACGCCGGAGACGCTCGGCTTCCCCAGAGTTCAGCTCAGTTCACGCTGCAGGATTCTGCAGAGGAGATCAGCGACCACAAGAAAGTCCTCCAAGATCCACCGACCCGACCAGGAGATCTGGAAGAATCTGAAGATCACTCCGAGGTGGAAGATTCCATGTACACAAAACAGAGACACAAAACAACCACAAAATGTCCACAAAGAGACACAAAACAACCACAAAGAGACCCAAAACGAGCACAAAAAGATAAAATAATCACAAAAACACACAAAACAACCACAAAAAGATAAAATAATCACAAAAACACAAAACAACCACAAAAAGACACAAAATGATCACAAAAAGACACAAAACAACAACAAAATGACCACAAAGAGACCCAAAACAACCACAAAAAGATAAAATAATCACAAAAACACACAAAACAACCACAAAGACACAAAATGATCACAAAAAGACACAAAACAACAACAAAATGACCACAAAGAGACCCAAAACAACCACAAAAAGATAAAATAATCACAAAAACACACAAAACAACCACAAAAAGACACAAAATGATCACAAAAAGACACAAAACAACAACAAAATGACCACAAAGAGACCCAAAACAACCACAAAAAGATAAAATAATCACAAAAACACACAAAACAACCACAAAGACACAAAATGATCACAAAAAGACACAAAACAACAACAAAATGGCCACAATAGACACAAAACAACCATAAAGAGACACAGAATGGCCACAAAGAGACACAAAACAACCACAAAAAGACACAAAAAGACACAAAACAACAACAAAAGACACAAAACAACCACACACAAAACAATCACAAGGATACAAAGAGACAGAAAGAGACACAAAACGACCACAAAGAGACACAAAACAACCACAACAACTATTCAGTGTCTGATTTTCAGAATAAAAGTCTGTCATTTCCTGTACCGTGAAGCGACGACCAGCTGAGTTCAGTCAAATTGAGACTCACCGGAGACACGAAAACGACAATTAATCTGCTGTCAGAGACACTGAGAGGGAGGTCACACAACAGACACACAACACAGACACTAATGACTTTATTACACCGAGCCCCGAGACAATAAATGAATCGATCAATCAGTGCAGCAGCTTCATCAGCAGGAGGACCCAAGAATTATTCATCATTTTACATCTGATCACTGATGGTTTAGTGCTCAGTTAGCAGGTTGATGCTGTCATTTTATGCATTTTTGTGGTCATTTTGTATCTTTCTGTGGTAATTTTGCATTTCTTTGGTCATTTTGTATGTTTTGCTGATCATATTGTGTCTTTTTGTGGTGAATTTGTATCTTTTCGTGATAATTTTGCATTTTTTTACTCATTTTGTATGTTTTGGTGATCACGTTGTGTCTTTTTGTGGTTGTTTAGTCTCTTTTTGTAATAATTTTGTATCTTTTGCCATCATTTTGCATATTCTTGTTATTACTTTTTCATGTTTTTCTGTTAATTTTACATCTTCTTGTATTAATTTTATCATTTTTTATCATCTTTTTGTTGTCTTTTTCTTGCTTCTGTGGCTGGCAGTGTGTTTGTTCTTGAACCGTCCTAAAATAACCTTTTTTGATGACCTTGACTGGTTTATGTGTTAGCCACTCCCCTTGGTGATGTCACAGCTCACTGGCCACGCCCCCAGTCCACCATGAAAGATGAGCTCCAGTCGTTCATGTTTCATCTGTTTGTTGATTTCCTCGGAGACTTCCACTCTCTCGTGATGTTTCCGTGTTCATGAACATTTTGGTCGTCGTCCTCGTTGCGTGTTATCAGGTTAGCGTGATGCTAACCTAGTTAGCTCCATGCTAACCTAGTTAGCGGCGCTCTGTGAGGCGTTGGTTCCTCCGTTAACCGAGTTAAGGAGCTTTGCTGAGGAGACAAACCGTCTCCAGCTGCAGCTTTGTTCACATTTTACAGCGTCTGAATGTTAATGAGACTTTAGAGGACAAAACTGTGTAAAAACATCGTTATTCTACCGGTTAGCTCCCTGATTTACAGCTAAAATATTCGTAAAATCAATGAAAGTCACACAAAAAAGGATTGATTTACATTTTTTTTGGACAAAACTGTAAATAATGTGTTTTTTTAGACAATCATTTATTCTTTTACATTTTACCATAAAATACTGCATTATGTATCTATTAATACTGTGGTAGTATTTTAATCAAATCTGCAAAAATGTCATTATTTTACAAATATTTCCTTAATTTATGCGGATTATTGACTAAATAGGGGTAAATATTGAACTATTCCTCTCTTGTTGTCCACAATTAACATCTTTGTGATTATTTTGGATCTGTTTATGGTTATTTAGGGTATTTTTTGGTTATTTTGGATCTTTCAGTGTTTTTTATTTTTTTGAAATCTTTTTTTGGTTATTTTAGATCTTTTTTGTGGTCAAAATCAATCTTTTCTGATTATTTTGTGTCTTTATATGGTTAGTTTCTGGTTATTTTGGATCTTTTTGTGGTTGTTTTAGATCTTTTTGTTGTTGTTTTGGTTCTTTTTACGGTTCTTTTGGACCTTTTTGTGTTGTTTTGGACCTTTTTATGGTTGTTTTGGATATTTTTGTGGTTGTTTTGGATCTTTTTATGGTTATTTTGGACCTTTTTATGGTTGTTTTGGATCTTTTTATGGTTGTTTTGGATCTTTTTGTGGTTGTTTTGGACATTTTTATGGTTATTTTGGACCTTTTTATGGTTGTTTTGGACATTTTTATGGTTATTTTGGATCTTTTTGTGGTTGTTTTGGACCTTTTTATGGTTGTTTTGGATCTTTTTGTGGTTGTTTTGGACCTTTTTATGGTTATTTTGGACATTTTATGGTTGTTTTGGATCTTTTTATGGTTATTTTGGACCTTTTTATGGTTATTTTGGATCTTTTTGTGTTGTTTTGGACCTTTTCATGGTTGTTTTGGACCTTTTTATGGTTATTGTGGATCTTTTTGTGTTGTTTTGGACCTTTTAATGGTTATTTTGGACCTTTTTATGGTTGTTGTGCTTCCTGATCTATTTGTCTTCATTTTCCATTTTTCGTGCTCCATGTGCATGTTTCTGTTGTCATTTCTCAGCTTTTTGTGATGTTTTGTGTCTTCATCCTGTAATTTTGTGTTTGTTTTGCATAATTTTGTAGATTTTTTTTTTGCATGTCCTTTGTGCTGATATTACAATTTCTGTCGTCAAATTGCATTTTTTGTGCTAAATGTGGATTTTTTTTTTACAATCAGTTTGCATCTTTTTGTAGGTATTTTACTGCATTTTTAAATGATTTGATGAATCTTTAATATTTGTGTGATCAATTTGTATGTTTTTGTGGTGATTTTTACATGATTTTGTGATCACTGAGCACCTTTTGATGATCATTTTAGATGCTTGTTTACATTGTTCATCATCATTTTACATGTTTTTGTGATCTTATTACACTTTTCTGTGATTAATCTGCAGTTTTTCCAGATCATTTGGGTGTTTTTTTTTTTTATCATCGTTTTACATTTAGCAGGATTTTGTGGTCAGTTTGCAGGTTTCAGAAACCGTTTTACGTCATTTTGACGTTAATCTGAATGACTATGTGTTTTAATGGTTACAGTGGACCCTTTGTAATAATTTTAGATGCATTTGTGGATATTTTCTGCGGTTCATGGTGATGTTTGTGGGTCAGATGTGACCTGTGATGTGGGTCGCTGTAAATGCAGTCAAAGCAGGCAGACGTCAGAGTGTCCTGCTGGACGTCTGAGAGCAGAATGACCTGAAGAACAAACAAACTCTGTGGTGACCCGGGCCGTCGTCATGACAACAGAGTGCTGCTCACCTGGTACCTGCAGCCGACTGTTCAGAACCCGCTTATTTATTCACAAGAACGAGCGGAAACGAGTGACGCAGGAGGATAAAATGAAGGCTCCGTGTACTGTTTAGAACCATCTATTCACCGTTTGACGACCTTCATAAACTCTCCTCTGCTCATCATCTGAAGATGTTTCACCATGCTCCTCTGTTCACAACCTGCTCCTCTGTTCTCTGTTTCTGGGCCATGCTGACTTTATTTTATTCATCCAGGAGGTTTTATTGTCAGGAATCATTTGAAATTTGTCCTAAAAAACTGGAAACTTGTTTGAAGTAAAACAAAAATGACCCAAAATCTGTCCAAAGTTACAAAAAATGTTTAAACCGACTCAAGAAGTGGATTGAAATTTCTTCAAAACGATTAAAATTGTCCAACATAATTCAAAAACTGTTCAAAATTACTGTAAACTAATTAAAAATGAAAAGCTTTGAGACATTTTGGACACATTTTAGTCCAGTTCTGAGTCCCTGTTCACCATGTGCAGACAGATGTTTCTCCATGCTGAATGAATCTCCAACAAATCGCTGCTCTGTTCACTGTTTCTGAGACATCCTGTAGATTTTATTGGCCAAAATGTGTCCAAAGTAAGTAATCGTCCAAACTGAATCAAGAACTTCACAAAATGACTCAAAAACTGCTCAGAATGACTCATTTTTTCCCACCTTCCATTCTGTTTCCTGTGATGGTCTCCGTGAACGTCTTCTGTGGCGTTATTCGTCCATCTTCACTTTTCATGATTCCAGCAGTGGAACACCTTCAGTCGTCATCATTTCCTCCTTTTCATCTTCACCACTTCCTGTCACTTCCTCCTCTTCGTTGTTGTTCCAACACAGAGCAGAATAATGTGATTAAAATGTGGTTTACTTGTTTTTTGTTTCTTCACAGCGTCAACCATCTGAACCCGAAAATACACAAAGCAGGTTTAAAAGATCTGTTAGCAATAAAATACCATCATTTATCAGATAGAAGCTGTAAAAACTGAAGCAATCTTCTGATTTCTGACAGTTTGTGAATGTATCACTGGAAAATTAGCCAAATCTACATTTAAAATTATGATATTTCATCAAAACCATGTAGAAATTCAGTTTAAACGAGTCAGATTCACTAAAGAGCTTTCTATTGATGATGAACTCAAAACTGGACGAGAACTTATCAAAATAATTCTTTTTTTGGTTATCTTGGAGATTTTTTTGGTTATTTTGGATCTTCTTTGGTTATTTTGGATCTTTTTGTGGTTATTTAGGAACTTTTTGTGGTTATTTTGGATCTTTTTTGGTTATCTTGGATTTTTTATGGTTATTTTGGATCTTTTTGTGGATATTTTGGATCTTTTTTGTGGTTATTTTGGATCTTTTTTGGTTATTTTGGATCTTTTTTGGTTATCTTGGATCTTTTTTGGTTATCTTGGATCTTTTTTGATTATTTTGGATCTTTTTGTGGTTATCTTGAATCTTTTTGTGGTTATTTTGGATCTTTTTTGATTATTTAGGATGTTTTTGTGGTTATTTTGGATCTTTTTGTGTTTTTTTTGGATCTTTTTGTGGTTATTTTGGATCTTTTTTGGTTATTTTGGATCTTTTTATGTTAATTTTGGATCTTCAGAATCCACTCTGAGGAACATCTAGTTCATTTGTTGGTTGCAGGTTCAACCACCATCTTCTTTGGCTGAATGAAGTTTTAGTTTTCTGTTTTGCTTCCTGTTTGGGTGTGAAATGTTTGATATTTTAGAGTGAAAAACTGAGAGCTTGTTGAGCTCTGCATGTATTCAACAGATGTGTGAGTGGGCTGCTTTCTCCATATTCACATCTTCACCTCAGTTTTCTCGTTTCTTTTCTTTATATTTGCATCTTGTTGATTCTTGAATGATTTCTTTCCACATTAAAGATCGTTAAAAGTTGAGAAGTCACTGCTTAAAGTAAGCGTTTATGTTAATTTGTGTTGGCTGTGTTCTTCGAGAGCAAATGATCTGTGGTGGCGTGGAGCAGCTTCAGCTCACCATAAAAGAGTCTGAATATCAAATAGATGGAGTCAAAGCTGCTGGTTCAAAACTCTCAACAGAACAGCTGAAAATACTGAAAATTACCTTCATGTTTATTCACACAAGAAAATAACAGTCACTTTCTAAAAGATGGTGAAAATCTGGCAGCAAGAAAACCAGAAACATACATTCAGGATAGTGGAATAATCCAGGGAATAAATAAATTAATATAAAAGTTGTGACAATACCAGCAAATATCTGTGAATAATCGTACTGGTACTGGATTAGATACATTAGAAAGTAGTGCTTTTTTGTTCCAACCAAACAACCAACCAACCCAACCAACCATCAAACCAACCAACAACCAACCAACCAACCAACAACCAACCAACAACCAACCAAACAACCAACCAACAACCAAACCAACCAACAACCAACCATCAAACCAACCAACAACCAACCAACCAATCAACAACCAACCAAACAACCAACCAACAACCAAACCAACCAACAACCAAATCAACCAATCATCAAAACCAGCCAACAACCAACCCAACCAACCATCAAACCAACCAACAACCAACCCAACCAACCATCAACCCAACCAACAACCAACCATCAAACCAACCAACAACCAACCAACCAATCAACAACCAACCAAACAACCAACCAACAACCAAACCAACCAACAACCAAATCAACCAATCATCAAAACCAGCCAACAACCAACCCAACCAACCATCAAACCAACCAACAACCAACCAAGAAAATAACTGAAAAATAGTGAATATTTTCTAGGCTGTTGTTTAACTGATCTATGTGACTGTAAAATTAGACAGTTCTAGTGTTTAAATCTGCTAAAATATTAATAACTTATTGACATTTGCTGTTATTGTCACAGTTCTTTTTTTATATTTTAGATGTATTTCTCCTGCCACTGTTTTTTTTTTTTTTTACAGTGCATGATGTCATGAATCTTTTCTGTCATTTCATTTACTCCTACACGACCTGAACGCAGCACGAACTCCCGTCTCGGGCGCTCGACGGAGGATGCAGCGGTTTCCACGGCGATACATCACTCCCAGCATTCCTGAGGTGTTTGGCTTCGCCTCCGTGGATAAAATGTCTTCATCGCAACTCGAGTGTGTGTGTGTGTGTGTGTGTGTGTGTGTGCGTGTCTATAAATACCTGTCCTCCACACAAACACTCACTGAGGCTGATTTAGCTTCTGAGACATTGGTTTGGCATTTCCAATATGCTGCCTAACTCAAACCCATTACGTCCAGCGTGTGTGTGTGTGTGTGTGTGTGTGTGTGTGTGTGTGTGTGTGTGTGTGTGTGTGTGTGTGTGTGCGCTGCGGTCCTGAAATATGAACAGGTAGGCAGTATGCAGATCAATCCTGGCTGTAAAACACTCTGCCGAAGGCGGGGGTGATGAGGAAACCCAGTTTGGTCGCCATGGCAACCACTCCTCATCCATCCCAGTGAGGAGGCCATTCCCGGATTTCCCAGCTGCTGTCGTTGCCTGGCGGAGGTTGTAATGAAGAAATCCGAGTGTTTGATGGTTCGTTTTAGGTGGATTTAGACGCAGTGAAGCGGAAAAGTTGACGAGGAAAGTTGACGTAAAGTCCAGAAAACTGATTTTAAAAAGTCACTCTGAACTCAAAGAGCAGCTTCTGAACGTTGTTTTTGCTGCTCCTGTTGCACTTTTACTCACTTTCATGGCAATAGAAAGTCCTGCAGCTCTACAGAAACAGAAAATGACCTAAATTTAGCTTAAATGATGATAATTTTTGAGTCATTTTGGACGATTGGAGTCTGTAGAAGATGTTTCTCCATGCTGAATGGATCTCCAACAACTAGCTCCTCTGTTCACTGTTTCTGAGCCATGCTGACTTTATTTTACTGATCTAGTAGGTTTGATTGTCCAAGATTATTTAAATTTGTCCAAAACAACAAAAGCTGTCCAAACTGGTACAAGAAATATCCAAAAATAATTCAAAAAAATTGACCAAAATGACGCAAAACCTTCTAAAAAAAAAATGGAAATTTGACTAAAGTAACATAAACTTGTCCAAACTGAGTCTCAAACTGTCCTTAATAACTCAAAACAAATGCCAGAAATTGTATTAAACTAGTTTAAATGACATTTATTTTTGCTCAAAAATGTTATTATTTTTAACAAAATTACAGATGATGAACAGAGACTCAAACTTGTCCAAAATGACTAAAATTGTCCAACAGGACTAAAACTTTACCTCCTTTTTAACAAACTTTGAATCACTTTGAACTAACTGACAGTAATTTGGGACAGTCTGAGTTATTTTGGGCATTTCTTCAGTCAGTTTAAACATTTCATGTTGGTTTGGACACATTTAAAATCATCTGAAATTCACTAAAACTGAAGTAATTTGCTGCTGAATAGTTAAACATCTGTAGCATGTGGAGACAAAACAAACACATCAGGAGAAAAACGTCCCACCATGGAGGACGGAGAGGAAATGAGGAAACAGAGGAAGATGAACTTCAGAAAATAAAACTTACTGGTGGAGAAAAGCTGCAGAACCTGAAGAAACCCCCAAAAAATAGATCCAAAGAGGTTCAGTCCAAACCAGGAAGCATCATGGAGAATCTGATCAGAACAGGTGGTCAAACAGGAAGTTAAAGCGACAAGGACAGGAAGTAAAACCCAACATGGCACACTGGAAAACTGGACCTTTCAAAATAAGACAGGAAACTTCACTTGATTTAATGTTAATGGACTTTGGTCAGATTAAAAAAGAAGGTTCTGTTGTCTTGTTTTTGGTGCAAAAGTTTCAGTCCATGTTGGTGTTCACATATATAAAAATTGTAAATATTTTCAAAAAAAATGTACAAAAATCTCCTAAAAATATCAAAAATGATTCCATATTTATTAGGAATTTCGCTGGATTTTGGTTGATTTTTTCTGAATGTTCTTAAAGAAACACTTTTTAAAAAATATTTCCTTTTTTCTCTTAAAAAATGCTCAAAATTTTTTGGTTATCTTGGCACTTTTTGTGGTTATTTTGGATCTTTTTTGGTTATTTTGGATCTTTTCGTGGTTATTTTGGATCTTTTTATGTTAATTTTGTATCTTTTTATGTTAATTTTGTATCTTTTTATGTTAATTTTGGATCTTCAGAATCAACTGACTTCAAACTTCTGAGGCCAAATTTGTCAATAATTGAGAATGCGGTTTAGCTGTGCAGGAACGAGGACGGGTTGAGCCTCAGCTGCTTCTTATTTTTCATGGCAGACACTTTGAGCTCATGTTCTTATTGTCTCATATGGAGGCGAGGGTGGAGGGGGGAGGTGACAGATGGGTGCACACACACACACACTCATGCAGCAGATGCTGGCGTCGTGGTGTGGGTGTGTGGTCGCATGCATTTGGTGGATTTGCAAAGATCAAGTCGGAACGTCGCAGCGGGTTCGCTTCATATTCATCGTGACTGAAACTGTGGACGATTCATCCACAGCAAACAACGGCAGCAGAACGGGGAGATGAAGAAAGGGAAAGTGAAAAACAGATCAAACATGATCTCTGATGTTTTCCTGTCAGAAATACAGCAGCACGTTTTCATCCCATCGCTCCTTTTTTGTGCTTTTTCAGGGTCAGATGTGTTTTTTTTAGAATCCCCCTCAGACTCTCTTCATCTCTCCGTCCACAGGCTGATTTATTTTTATTCCTCCGTCTCTCTGTCGTGTTTTTGCAAATGAACACAACAAAAAGCTGCTGGATTCTGGCTGTTAGGATTCAGATGGAAGTCCAGAGCAGAGGATCAGCACCAGGCAGAACTCTGTGCAATGTCACCTCAATGTCAGAGGATTCAGAACCCCGTCAGCTCACAACAGCTGCCAAACAGCAGAATGTTTCAGGAAAGAAACCTTCTTTTAACCCTCGTGTCGTCCTGTGGGTCAAAACTGACCCGTTTTAAAGTTCAAAATGTGGAAAAATAAAATAATTTCACAGTGAAAACTTCAACATTTTCAACATTATTTGGAAATCTTTGAACATTTTTTGGTAGAAAATGTTTCTTCCAGAACATTCACAAAAAATCAACCAAATCCAGTAAATTTTGGTTGAAACCTAACCAACATGAAACCTAAAGAACATGAAAAGAAGCCTGATGGATGTCAGAGAACATTGTTTGGTCAGATGGAGTCCAGCATGTTTGGAGTGAACCACAGTGAATGTAGAGTCCTGACAGTGAAGCTTTGTGGTTGTTTTGTGTCTCTTTGTGGTTGTTTTGTGTCTCTTTGTGGTCATTTTGTGTCTCTTTGTGGTTGTTTTGTGTCTCTTTGTGGTCATTTTGTGTCTCTTTGTGGTCATTTTGTGTCTCTTTGTGGTTGTTTTGTGTCTCTTTGTGGTCATTTTGTGTCTCTTTGTGGTTGTTTTGTGTCTCTTTGTGGTTGTTTTGTGTCTCTTTGTGGTCATTTTGTGTCTCTTTGTGGTTGTTTTGTGCCCCTTTGTGTTTGTTTTGTGTCTCTTTGTGGTCATTTTGTGTCTCTTTGTGGTTGTTTTGTGCCCCTTTGTGTTTGTTTTGTGTCTCTTTGTGGTTGTTTTGTGTCTCTTTGTGGTTGTTTTGTGTCTCTTTGTGGTCATTTTGTGTCTCTTTGTGGTTGTTTTGTACCCCTTTGTGTTTGTTTTGTGTCTCTTTGTGGTTGTTTTGTGTCTCTTTGTGGTCGTTTTGTGTCTCTTTGTGCTTGTTTTGTGTCTCTTTGTGGTCATTTTGTGTCTCTTTGTGGTTGTTTTGTGCCCCTTTGTGTTTGTTTTGTGTCTCTTTGTGCTTGTTTTGTGTCTCTTTGTGGTTGTTTTGTGTCTATTTGTGTTTGTTTTGTGTCTCTTTGTGGTTGTTTTGTGTTTCTTTGTGGTTGTTTCATGTCTCTTTGTGGTCGTTTCATGTCTCTTTGTGTTTGTTTTGTGTCTCTTTGTGGTTGTTTCATGTCTCTTTGTGTTTGTTTTGTGTCTCTTTGTGGTTGTTTCATGTCTCTTTGTGGTCGTTTTGTGTGTCCTCTAACCTGAACTACCACAGTCAATGCATAGTCCTGACAGTGAAGTTCGTAGGGGGAATGTGATGATGTGAGGCTGTGTGAGCGTTAAAGGTGTTTGGAAGATGAAGTTTATAGATGCAGCGTGAATGAATAAACTAAAATAATTTCTGACAAGATGACTCCCAGTTTGTAGAAGATAAAAAATGAGGAATCTTCCAACATAAGAACCATCCAAAGAACAAAATCTCAGAAGAGGTTCCACAGAAGAACAACAACTAAGACCTGGACAAATATGAGTCCAATCCAACATCTTTGGGGCATTTTAAAGAGAAATGTGAAAACTGCGCAACAACTCCAGACAGTTCAGGTACATGAAGACCTACAGAAGTTTTCCAGGTACTTTCGTCATCCACACGTTCATATTTCCAGACAGACGGGATATTTATATCTTTGACAGATGTGGATGGAGCTGAGAGCTTGTCATCGGCACAGCTGGAGAGCCGAGAGGCTGACGGAGCGACGACGATCTAAATGGGGCTTTGACGTTACAACTGCTCCTCCGCCGGTGTGATTACGGTGGAATTAGGAGGCGATAAGCCGGAGACGGCGGTTTGTTTGCTGTGAGAAGCAGCTGATTCATCTGCAGGTGACGGATGACGGCTCACATCTGAAGGCAGGAAACGTCATCGAAGAGCAGAACCGACAACGTCTGAGAGGAAGAGGTCGGAAAGGAGAGGACGCAGACGAGCAGAGTGAGAGAAGCTTCCGGATGTTTGATGGATGGCCTTCTCCTCTGGGTTTCAGTGCGCTTGTATTCCTCATGTTGTGGGGGCATAAATCTGTTTATCTGTCTCACTGGGGGGACTCCTCTTCTTTTAGGGGCGGAAATCACTCAATTTTCAGCTGAGTTGCCAAATTTCCCTGAAACACACAATAAAACCTGACTCTGGTCGGGTCAGTGGAGAGGTTTAATACAGTTTCCACATCAGCAGGTGTCTTTCTGCTGCCAGATGCAAACATTTAGAGGAAGAGCACCTTAATGAGCGAGTTTGGTCCAACAGCTTCAATCCCAACGTTGAGTTTGAGTTCGACAAGACGACAACAAGCAGCAGCTAGTGGAGATAAAACCAGTTCTATGAAGGAAACAGAAAACCAACAGATGAACAAAGGTGATAAATAAAGACAAGTAACGCTTCTGTCCACTGATGTGGTCCATCAAAATGCCATCACACATGAAGAAGCTCTTTATTAACCACGCCTGACGTACGTCAGCAGGGTTACTGCATTCGGTGCGGTATGTGGCTGGGTAAGTATGTATGTATGTATGTATGTGTGTATGTCCGGTCAGATATCTCTGCAAGTGCTGAAGTCAGGATAATCAAACTTGGCACTGAAGATCAGTCTAAGGTCCTCTGCTCAGTTGTGGAGTTAGAGGTCAGAAGATCAAGTAGGAAGGGATATACGTAGGATGATCAAAATTGATACAGAGTATCATGAATGGGCGTGGTTCTGCCCTCTACTGGGGGCTCGTCTAGTTTAAGGGGTGGTTCTTGTTTAAAGCACCAAAGGTTCTTCATTTTTACTGGAGTTATCTGGGTTGGTGGCAGATAACAGCATCTGCGCTTCATCCACTGTGGTAGTGCTGATTAGGAGACACAAAACAACCACAAAAAGATCAAAAAGATTCGCTGTCGTTCACTGTGGTAGACCAGGTCACCAAACACATGCTGTTATCTGCCAGCAAACCAGACAACTCCAGCAAAAATCAAGAACCTTTAGCATTTTAAAGAATTCCATGAAATATGTGAAGAACCAGCTCCTAAATTTGGAGGTTCTTGTAGAACCAAAGAACCTTCTGAAGAACCGTGGTTTCTTTAAGAGTTTACGGTGAATTTGACATAAAAAATGGATGCTCCTTTTGTAGTTCGACCAATCGGCATCGACATTCCTGGAGTACGTGCTTCTGAAAGAGAGGTGGTTTCTGGCACAAAAGTTAAGGAGGAACTAAAACAACCTGGAAGTTCCTGCAGAGTGAAACAGCTTCAGGTGGTGAAGTCTGTAATCAGGTTTTATTTCACTTCACGTTCTGTTAATTCAGCTCAAACCGACAGTTCCAGCTGTTCTCTTTGTCCTGACATTCTTCATGTGTGCTTTTAGTATTTCTGCAGCTAAAAACTCTGTTTGACTGGAATAATTCGTACCAGCAGCTGCTTCTTCCTGCTGCTGCTCGTTTATTCAGAGAACCAGCCGACCAGACGCCCGGCCAGAAGTTTCTACATGAACCGAGGCAAACAGAACAAATCCCAACACGCACGGGGGGAAGCCGGCCGACTGGAAACACGGCAGCGAAAGAGGAATTCATTCTGAGGCGGCTGGAGTGGATTTAACCCGGCGACTGCTCCGTTTCCATTCATCCATTTTAAAAAGCCCACGTCAGCAGCACACATCTTAAATCATGCCTTTCACTGTTTCACTCAGATTTTTATGTGAATCCAGAGCTTATGAAGCAGAAACTCAAACTTCTTCACCTCAGATTTACTCAAAAGTTGATTTTAGTGGAAAGTTTTAAAGATATTTGATGTTTTCAGAAGAACTTCAGGATTCATCTGGAAGGAATCTGAAGAGAGGAAGTCACTAAATCTGATTTTAAATTCCTTTATGTCCCTGAAATGTCCTTGATTCTAATAATTCTCATTTGAAAACATCTCCCTGTATCACCTGAAAAACTTGTAAAAAGTTCTCTTCTTTAAACGTGTCAGAATCTGCCGAAAACAACCTTGAATCTCCCTAAAATGTCCTCAGATCCTCCTTAAACCTCCCTGGAATCAGCTCCATGACCGACGTGTTGCTGGAAGGTTGAAGGACGAAATGAAAGCGTGATGAAGGAGTCTGGAAGGAAACCTCAGTGAAACAGTGACGTTAATAATTTAAGCTCTGAAATCATGTTTTTGCTGTAATGACTCTAAATCCTGTTTAAACAGCAAAACACAAACAAACCCGAGGGAAGTAAACAAAACAACAACCACAAAGTCCTCATAAGGTAATGATGTTTACTCAGCTGATGGGTTCCCACAAATACACACAAACACACACAGTAAAACACACAAACACACACTTTAAAACACACAGGTTCTTTTATTGTAATTGCTTTTGAATCCGTTGCAGAAACCTGGAGAAAACCAACAAAACGTCCTTAAATCTCCTTAAATCTCCTGGAAAAAACACTGACATATTAAATGATGCAACAAACATCCCTAATTCTCAAGCCATCAACTGAAGCATCTCTGAAAGTCTTGGAAAAACTGTAGAATATCTTGGAAATACCTGGAGAGAAAACAATCCTTTATGCTCCCTGAAGTTTGTTTAATTATCCTTGAATCTCTGAGAAAAAATCCTGACGTGTGACGGAATCATTGGAGAAATCCTCACAGTTAAAATCGATGAAAACATCCTGAACGCTTCCTGAAATGTCCTTGAATCACGTGAGGAAATATCTTCAAAACTTTAGGAATTATCCTGGAAATCACCTGGAAAAGTATCTTTGAATTAAAAATGTGTGATCTCAGAAGATTGTGATCTTCGTTACTGTCATCCTTAAATCTCCTTGAATCATGTGGAGTGATGAAAAAAACACCTTTAATTCACTCCAAATATCTTTAAAACATGGAGAATTATCCTGGAATCACCTGGAAGAACATCCTTGAGTTTAAAACCAGTGATCTCAGATGATCTGGGGCGTTTTAATCCTCATTATCGTCATTTTTAATAATCGATTCGTTCTAATTGCGTTTGATTAGTTTTTCCCGCGTCAATCGTTCTTTTAGATCAACTTCAGCTTTTTCCGTTCCAGGACTGTTTTTCTGCTGTTTTTCCTCCGTGTCACCGATACTTTCTGAACAGCGAAGCAGCGATTAAATATTCCAGAGTGTGTTTTCTGTGTCCAAACTGTATCGTGGCCTCAAACTGTCAGAGCTCAGCTTTAACTCGACCGGAGTGACGAGCAGAGCCATCGAAGGCAGACAGCCTCCGGCGGCATGATTGGCACTGTGGCATTTTCCCTGTGGATGTGGATGCCGTGAAGCTGTGTGGGAGTGTGTTTTCTAACGAGCTCTATTCAAATCAGTGTGTGTGTCTGTCTGTCTCTGTGAGGACCGACTCGACAGTCACACATTTTTTGGTAAAGCCGCTTGTTTGAGGGTTTTTGTTTATCAGACCAAGCCAGCAGAGTCAGACGTTCTGCAAGCAAAGTTCCCATGTGACCTGCTCAGAATCAGCTGATTTTTCATGTACTGTAACTTCAGTATGTTTAATAAAACCATGCAAAATTTCACCTTAATACTGTGAATATTTTAAGAGTTAGAGGCCCTTGAAGTATGGAGGGAATGTGGCAGGAGCACTGGGAGCAGAGCAGCGCTGCACCAGGAGGTCAAATTGGAATTTTTAAAGACACACTTTGAAATTTCTCATCAAACCACATGTAGTTTGCTGTATTAATAATTCCACAAAACATTACAGGCCCCTGAAGTACACAGTGAACCTCCAGACGGCGTTACAGGAGCACTGGGAGCAGAGCAGCACTGCACGAGGAGAACGCTTCAACTTTAGTGCTTCAGGTACATCGAGGTGTGTCCTCACTTTGCTCTCACTCTTTTTAATTCATTTCTGAGCCTCTTCAGTACAGCAGATAGACATTTTAGGAGGAAAACACATTAAAAACTGACACTGGATCAGTTTTACATCCATCCAGGTGTCACAATCCAAACACAAAACCTGTTTTTTTGTTCATTTTTTCTATAACCAACTTTGGGCAGCAGTATTATGGGATGCATCCAAGTTTTTGTTTACGACATTTAAGAAGCTTGCTTCAAATTTTCTTGACACCTTCATGGAAACACAATAACAGCAACATTTAAGATGATAAAATAGTGACGACATGTTGTTCACTTAAGATGAACAAATGCATATTCAGCATATTATTCTGAAAAGGACAGAGTATTTGTGGTACTTTGCCACACTTTGGTGCTACTTTTTGTACTTTTAAATGCAGGTCAGACCATTGTACACAGTGCAATGTGATGCTGGAGAATGGTCTGACCATGTAGCGCCCCCTTCTGATGAAACCATGCAGCTCAGCAGTTAGAACAACAAGCCTGATTCACATTTTTATTTTCATTTCTGTACTTTTTTGAAACTCTGAATGCAGGTCAGACCATTCTTCACGGCGCAGTGCCACTAGTAGAGAATGGTCTGACTGTGTGAGATATGTAACACAGCTTGTAACGCAACCTTCTGATGACACCATTCAACCCAGCTGGTTTGCCTTCAGCAGTCCCTCCAGGAATTCGCGATGTTGTGATCGCACAAATTCACACGAAATCAACCAATCTCCGCGAATTTTGTGCAGCCTTGCAATTTTGTCCAATCACCGCAACTTTCCCGCAATTTTGGCCCGCCTCCCGTGAGTTCCACCAATCATAGCAGCTCCCAGCGCAAACTAATGCACGTATGTCACCGAATTCACTTCCTGTTTATGGTTTGAAGATGCAGACATGAGGATACTAATGTCTCTCATTTACCAACAAAAATTACTGCTGAAGACCGTGATAAACAATTAATCCACTGATGTTCTTCACCAAAGCGGAGCTAAACTGTTTTACAACCGTGCAATATTGTGGTGGAATACAAAAAAAAATCATCGATTGATACACTTAAAAAACATGAAACATATTAGAACGGCTGAAATGAGCAGACAACAGACCAGATAAGTCACCATGATAGAAACTGTTGCATCCAGATCCATTAGAGCACTGAAAGAATGAAGGTAAATTAGATTATTTATTCCCCCTAAGAACATGGCGGAGTTATGTGACGATCAGCGTGTGTGAATCCTTCCTCTGTTACCAACATCACTCAAAAACGGACTCAGGGATTTAAATGAAGTTTTCAGGAAAAAATGCAACTTTTTAGCATTGTCACTGTCTCCCGCAATTTCATCACAATAAATAAGCTTAAAACATCGCAACTTTTATCGCAATTTTTTAGAAAAGCTGCCGCGAATTCAGGCATTTTCGGCCAACAATCACGAAAAACGCCCACGAAGTCCTGGAGGGACTGTTTTAGGTAGTTATTGGTTTCTCGCTTTCTTATTTTTTATTTTGTTGCAAAGAGTGTTTCTTCCACCAATGCAACCAGGAATTACACTTTCACCCAAACATAACCGGTGAAGCTTTTCAGTCATATCTGGATGTGATTTCTTGTAGATGGGGGCTGCAGCGAGGGTCCTCACAAAGACAGCGGTACGTGTACGCGTGTGTGTTTGTCGCTCACTTCAGCAGAGCTCCCAGAATTCATTGCACCGCTGAGCGGAGTGACAGCCGAAGCCATTTAAAGCCTCGACGATGACAGAGTGGCATTTGGAGACTCGTGAGTGTCGGAGATGTTTCTGAGTCACAGTTTGTGTCCGTCGATCAGTTTCCAGTAAAATTAGTGAAACTGTTGAACGTCGGCGACCCGCTGTGAGTCACAGAGACGATCAGATCTGGTGTCAAAACATCTCAGAGAAACAACCCAGAAGCAACAATACAGTATTTATTGTGTGGATTTCAATGATTACAACTAAAGTAGAAGTTTTACTGGTTAAAATCCTGAATCTCTGGTGAAGCTGCCTTTCAAAGCTCAATCCATCGATCTCCTGATGTTAGCGGTTAGCAGCCAGCTAATAGCTGCTTTAGCCTGCTAATTGTCACGGTGAAAATTCACAAAACAGAAATGGATGAAGATTTTGGTTGCTTGTAAAGTTTTCAGTCCCTAAAAGTACCAAAAATTCAGGTGAAACCCTCCATGAACCCCAACCCCCTCCCCACCGACTCCAGTGAAGTTTGTTCAAGAAGGTGTGGCTACGGAAAGAAAAAATGGTTAGAAATAAATGGATTTAGTGTAAAAGTGTGCTAACTAGGAATTACATTTCTATTAATTTTCAGGGTCAAAGGGTTAGCTTACACAGCATTCATTCTATATTCCACTGCATGTAAGAACACTGTCTTAGTAGATCCTAACATACACCCCCTGTCAAAAAATTTTAGGACACTGTCTCATTCAAATAAAGTAGAACCTGTCCTACAACTTCTGACAGGGGGTGTATTTCATCATATTGATGTGATCAGGGCAGGACTCTGATCATACATGTAAAGTTTCAGGCAGATTGGAGCATGTTCAGGACATTTACACAGCATTTGAAATTTCATTGCGAAGGATCAAAATTCCAGAGGCCGCCACGGACACGCCCTTTGACTTTGGAAAAAGATTTTAATAACTTTGGATCATTAAGGCCTCCTGTATGTACTGGCCCAATTTGAGGAGAATTGGAGTTTCCCCCTAGGAGGAGTTCGCTCTAAAAAAAATTTAAAATGGGCAAAATCTGACATTCAACGCAAAATAGCTCACTTCCTGTTGGGTTTGGAATGTGGCTGTCACTGACTTTTTTGTTCAGCCTGATGTGCTGCACATGTGTACCAAATTTGGTAGATACACCCCCTGTCAAAAGTTGTAGGACAGGTTCTACTTTATTTGAATTAGAAAGTGTCCTAAAACTTTTGACAGGGGGTGTAAGAGCGTTACGAACTGTAAAGACGAATAAATTCAAACGATTTCAACAATTACAACTGAACATTTGTCAAATGTAGTCACAAAAAAGTAGGTGTAGTTTTTGTGTACACCACATTTATTTACATTTCTAGAAGTCTTAATTAAGTTTATGTGTTTAATAAGGCAGCGATGTGAATGTTTATAATAGTAGACTTGGTCTTCTCATCTTTCATTTGACTGTTCTTTTTTATACAGTAATCAGTAAAATCTGGTCCAAGCTTTCATGAAGTCAAACACCACCACACTGGGAGAACAATGTCACCAAACAGTTTTAATGTTTTCATCTAAAGATACAAACCCGTCAGAAAAACTACAACACACAAACTGCAGCTTCAATTCAAGCTGTCATTTCCAACATAAAGAAGAAAAACTTCATTTAAAAAAAGAAAGAAAGAACTGATTACATGTTGTGTTTATCTGCAGTATGATAAAAGTCTTTCTTTGTTGGTGACTTGTGTTCAGAGTTTCTTCTCTCTTCTGCTCTGCTACTTCAGGCTGAAATCAAATGGATTTTTGTGTCGGGAAGTGAAAAACTATCCAGTAACTACTATCGAGCTAGTAGCTGCGTTAGCCTGCTAATCGTCAAGGTGAAAACGCAGAAAACATGGAACTGGATGAAGCTTTTAGTGGCTTGTCAAGTTTCCAGACTTCATTTCTTTTGGTGGAAGCTTTAATCAAACATCTTTTGTTGCAAAAACCATTTTCATGATTCTGGTCGACCACCTCCCTACCGACTACAATGAAATAAAGAAGATGTTGCTACATAAATGGGACAGGGGAAAAAAATGGTGCCAATGAAAGAAAAATGTGACATATTACGTTATTTTTATGTATTGAAGAATAAAATCCAACTTCTCATAGTTTTGGTTGTAATTTCTACCAACATAAAGGTGTTTCAGGCCCTTCTGGACTTTCACATCAACGGTAAAACAACCTTTAGTTTGCAGTTCTGAAACATTCGAATGCATCAAATCCCTGCTGAGGATCGTCTGGTGGCCTCAACGCTGCATGTTTTCAGAAACAGAGCAGCTGCTGAGGTCTGGCTGCCGTCAGAAAACCTAAATATCGGCGGCTGGAGTGTGATGTCGGAGATGTTTCTGGGAACCGAAGGCGTCAGATCGGGATGCTTCAGCCTGAAGAGGAGGCAGGATGACGAGCTGCAGCGTCGAGAGCAGAGCGTGACGTCGGCTGTGAAACATCGCAGCTACGAGGAGGCGACGAAGCTGCGTAACAGCCCGCGGGATAAACATACATCTGAGTGTCTGTGTGGATCAGTAGCGGCCCTGGACGCCCAGCTCGCTTTCGGCGGCGCCTTCGATTTGCTCGTGGACGAGTCGCACCTCCTGCTGAGTCAGCGTTCGCTCCATGTGGCGGTAGACGATGCGGTAACAATGGCTCCGCCTCCCGGTCCTGTCGGAGAGACGAGAGAGTTTTAAAAACCTTTATTTACACCACCAGGAAACAAAACAACCATTCAGCTCAGTCACCCTGTTTATCCTGTTGCTATGAGCCGCCATCTTGTTTAGCTCTGCAGGAAGTTCAACAGCAGTTTTTTCTTTATCCTTCCTTCAGTATTTTTATTTTTTGTCTTTGACACAGTTGATTTCCAGCTTTCCACTCTTTCCTTTGATAAAACACTGACGCTTGGCTTTGTAGGTCGACGTTTTAGCTCTGCCATTAGTGAATTGTCTGCTAGCATGTTACTAATATACGCTCATAAGCTAATACATGCTAACGAATAGTTTTTTTATGCCATGTGTTTTTCATGCTAAAGGAAGTTCACTACTTTTGTGATAAAGTTAGTTTTTTTTTAAGTGAGTGTAAGTTTGTTTAATGGTAATGTTAGCTGCTTTTCATGCTAACAGTATTGTTTAATGCTAACAGTAATTTTTAAAATGCTAATCATTCAGCAATCAATGTTATTTTTCACAAAAACACTTGCTTTTTCACATTAATGTTGACGTTTTGTTGATGCCAACGTTATTTTTGTGAAAGTACTTTCGTACTGTCATTTCAGGCTAATCATAGCTAACTTTCAATGCTAACTTTTGTTATTGTATGTCAGCATTTCTTTTCTGCTGTTTGTTTTCTGAACTCTGTCACAGTAGTATGCAAATATAATTCATTTAATGCTGACGTTAGTTTCTTGTCATTATTGTTTTTTTTAAGCTAACGTAGGTGTTTTTAAATTAATCTAGCTTCCTTTACAGTGTTAACCTGTGCTGTCCACTAGCTGTTGAATTCTTGTAATCTTTCTATGCTGATGATAGCATTCTTTTCATGCTAACATGAGCTTTTTATGCTAATATTTTCTGCAGCTTCTTTTTTCTTTTCTTGACATAAAAAAGTTCTTCTTTGTTTGCATTAATGTACACATGACAGCATTTGTTTTTTAAAGGTAACATTAGCTGCTTAGGCTAACAGCTTATTTTAAAAGTACTGTTAGTTTTGTCATGTGCTATGTTGTCCGCTAGCAGTTTGTCTTTTTATGCTAACAATAATTTCCTATTAATGTGAATGTTAGTTCTTTTTAATGCTATTGTGATTTCTTTAATGCTATTTCTTTTTATGCTAACATCATATTTTATACATAGTTTTTTAAATGATAACTTTAATTATGTTTAGCGTTTTTGGACAAGATCTGTTGTAAGACACGCTAACATTTGCTATATTTCTTGTTCTTTTTGACTCCTGTCCTCTCTTTTCTGCTATTTCACGCCTGTACTTTCACTTTCACTTCTCGTCTAACCTTCCCTTCATTTTCTCTTCTTCCTTTCCTGTTTAATCCTCAGTTTATTTCCACAGTTGACAAAGCGACTTACATGACATTAAACACAAAAAGCTACAATAACTAAATACACAAAGCCCCCTCTCTCTCTCTCTCTCTCTCTCTCTCTCTCTGTGGCTTCATTCGCTCTCTATGTCGATCGCCCTCGCTCTCTCGTAGCAGCTCCTGAATAATTAAACATCGGTACATTTGGAGGAAATGTCAGGGGGAGAGGGAGAGCCGGGCTATAAGCGAATGAGGCGACACAAACACAATTACACGTCATATCTGTGCACGCACACACACACACACACACACACACACACACACACACACACACACACACACACACACACACACACACACACACACACACACACACACACACACACACACACACACACACGCGCTCAGAGTGAATGGTATTTAATGTGATAGACTGTGTCACTGCTGAATAATTGATGTCTCCATTATCCAGCCCACATAGCTGCTGGGGAGGGCGGGAGATCGATACGGTGACACCTGTACGCCTCACACACATCTACACACACATACACACACATCTACACACACATACACACACATCTACACACACACACTGCAAAAATAAAACAGGAACATGGCGATAAATATGCACACGTTACATTATGCATGAAAAATAAGCGCATGGTTCTCTGTCATACATGCATAAATAAACATCGACACGCAGTAACACAACACGAGCGCAGCAGCGACGGACGGACAGAGGCTGAACTAAATGATGTTTTTAATGCCGATGGAACAGCTTTTTGATTGACTGCATGGTTTTAGTGGTAAACAATGTAAATCGGGTTTTTTTCTGCGTGGAGAACAGTTTTAATGTCAGCCTCCATAGAAAACACACTTTGATCGGTGTTCAGCACAAAACTTCCAGATGAAATTTGGCCAAAGGCCACAAAAAGAAGCCTGATGCAACAGAAAAAATGCCCCTCTAAAAACAAGAAAAAAAAACCTTATTTCAAAGAAGTTTTAACTTAAAATAAGTGAAAAAAAATCTGCCAATAGAAGAAGTGAAAAATGGCTTGGTTAGATTTACTGAAATAAGATCTGATATTTAGAATATTGAGATCTTAAGATTAGCTGGGTGTCTTAACCCTCCTGTTGTCTTCATTTATGGCACCAAAAAAATTGTTTCCTTGTCTGGAAAAAATCCAAACAATTCAGTAAAAAAAAAAAAATCCTCAAATTTATAAAAATTTGCAAAATCTTCAGGAAGAAAATTCCTTAAAAGTTTCCCTTGAAAGTTTTATTTTTTAAAGAAAAAATACCCAAATTTGGCAAGAAATAATAATAAAAAAAACATTAATGAAAATTGTAAATATTTTCAAAAAAATTCTAAAAATATCTAAAGTGAAGTGAATATATTTTTAGATTTTTTTGGAAGATTTTTACTCATTTTTTGAAAATATTTACAAGAATTTTCTTGCCAAATTTGGGGGATTTTTTAAAATAAAAACTTTAAGGGAAACTTTTTAGAAATTATTTGAATTTTCTTCCTGAAGGTTTTGTAAATTTTCAGAAATTTCGGGAATTTATTTGCTGAATTTTTTCCTGACAAAGAAACAATATTTTTGAGTACAACAGCAGGGTTACACAGCTCGCTTTTCATTTTACATGACAACAACTGCGCTTTTTTTCCCTTTCAAACTTAGAAGTCATTTAATTACTGGACGGTGACCGAGTTTAGAACAATTCGACTTTATTCCAGCGTCTCTGGTGGTTCTGGCTGATGACTTGTTGGTTCGTCGGCTGAATAAAAGCGTGGAGCTGCTCTCAGAGTGTCTGTGATTAAACCAGAAAAATCTAACGGCTGTAATGAAACACGCAGAGCTCCCCCTGTGATGCTCGGAGGTATTTATGGCTGCACACACACCGCCGGATAAAGCAAGACGTGTGTGGATCAGAGCAGAAATAAACTGTCGAGCTTATCTGTTTCACTTTTGTTTTAATTGGTGCAGCGAGCTATTTGTGGAGTTTTAATTGCTCCAGATGAAAATCCCCGCTCCCTCTGTTTCCATTTCTCCAACACCTCGTCGTCTTTTTCCCTGAAGAAAAGCACAGTTTCATTCCTCCTCGCCGTATGCTAATGAGCTCCGCCGATGGCCGAGTTAATCGTGTTAGCTGCTCCGTGAACACGCTGCTGAATTAGCTCTTTAGCAACACGCTATCCGGAACTTTCTGAACCAGTTTACTCCCAACACCTCCTGCTGCATCTTCACACTGCAAAAACTCCAAATCTGACCAAGTCTGTTTGTCTTATTTTTGGTCTAAATGTCTCATCCCGCTTGATTTACGATAAATTCACTTAACAAGAGACATTTCAGCAGATGGAGGGACTTGTTTTAAGACAACGCATCTTAAATATCTTGTGAAGTCAAAGAATCTTGAAATGATCTTGTTTTAACCTCGTTTTGTCCTGCGGGTCAAATTTACCTTTTTTGACAGTGAAAAATTTGGGGGAAATTTTTGAACATTTTTTGACGGGAAAAAAAAGAAATATTCAAAGAAAGTGTTTCTTTAAGAACATTCAGAAAAAAATCAACCAAATCCAGCGAAATTCGCTGGATTTGGTTGATTTTTTTCTGAATGTTCTTAAAGAAAATATTTGAAGTTTTCCTAATAAATATGGAATCACTTTAGATATTTTTAGGAGATTTTTATTCATTTTTTTTGGAAAATATTTACAATTTTTATATATTTCTTTCATTTATAAATTTTATTTCTTGCCAATTTTTTAAAAAACTTTTAAGGGAAACTTTTAAGGATTTTTTTCCTGAAGTTTTTGCAAATTTTTATAAATTTGGGACATTTTTTTGCTGAATTTTAAAAATTTTTTCAGACAATGAAACAATATTTTTGGTGCCATAAATGAAGACAACAGGAGGGTTAAGACACTTAAGCTTGACAATCCTGATAAAATAGAGCTTAGAATAAGTTTTCCAGCTAATTTTAAGATCTCAGTATTCTAAATATCACATCTTATTTTAGGAAATCTTACCGAGCCATTTTTTCACTTGTTCTATTGGCAGATTTTTCACTTATTTCAAAGTAAAAGTTGCTTGAAATAAGTTTTTTTCTTGTTTTGAGAGGAGCATTTTTTACAGTGCAGTGATGCCTTCAGCATGTTTTTAAGGACAGCTGCTTATGTTAGCCATCGATAGTAAAATAAATGAAATACAGTCAATGTTTTCTATATCACACTTTTTAAAACTTTTTTTTAAAATTAACTGAGTCACTTCTGACCAGTTTGGAGTCATTTTCAGCAATTTTGGACAGGTTTTAAGTCACTTCTGTGTTTATTTGGACATATTTTGTCAGTTTGGACAGATTTTGAGTAATTTTGGACCAATTCTTAGTCATTTTGTACAGTTTTTAGTCATTTTGGACAATTTTTGAGTCATTTTGGACCAATTCTAACCACTTTTTAATCATTTTGAACCACTTGTTTGGGGTAATTTTTCATTTTTTTTTGTCATTTTGGACAAATTCTCAGTCATGTTGGGCAAATCTGAAACCATTTTGTACCAATTTTAAATAATTTTGAACCACTTTTCAGTCATTTGAGATTCTTTTTGTTGCCATTTTGGATACTTTTTGAGTAATTTCAGACCAATTTCGGGCCATTTAAGCGATTCTGGACAGGTTTAAATTCTGTCTGAGTCAATTTGAACAGATTTTGTCATTTAGGACACATTTTAAACCATTTTGCACCAATTGTAAGTCATTCTGAATCACTTTTTAGTCATCTTGGACCATTTTAAACCATTTTGGAACGTTTTTGAAGTCACTTTGAACTAGTTTTTTGTCATTTTAAATGTTTAGAAGACAGAAAGTCCTTTTGTCATTCACATCTTTGTCGTCTGATGCAGAGTCTTCTTCCTGAAGGGGGCGGGGTCAACAGCAGCCAAGCTACCTTAAAAGCTAAAGCTAAAGCTGAAACAGCCTATTTAGAGGAAAATGGTGAATCGAGCCATCTGTGCTGTGTTTTGAAATGAAAAATTAAAAGTAATGCTCCAAGGAGATGTGAGAAAAGTGGCAGAAAATGGGATCTTTAATGTGTTTACCAAATAGTGGAAAAACATGTTTACATTCCACGAATCGATGCAGCGGAGACGAAAAAACGAAGCAACAATCAGGCCTCAGATGAACTCCTGAACTGCAGCAGGAAACGTTGATTCACCGGAGGACAGACGACACGGCCGACAGCTCGAAACGTTAACGAGGACGACAAAAAGGCAAAAAAACAATCGATTTGATGTGAGGCTCGAGCAGATGGTGGGACGGAGGAGAGACGAAGGGATGAAGCTTCAAACGGGACGAGAGAGCCTGAAGGTAGCTGGGAAATGTTCGCAGAGAGAGAGGAGATGAGTGGCCGATGATGGACGGGCTTGAAAGAAGAGCAGAGCTGGTTTCATTCAGATGGAGGAGATAAAGAGACGGAGCAGAGCGAGGGATCGATAGACAGAGATGAGAGGAAACCACAGCGGCTGCCAACGCCCTTGAAAGCACCGCGCTGCTTTCACATGAAGACAGGAAAACCGATGCTGTAAGAAAAACAAAAAGCTGGAGGAGGCAGGAGAGGAGGGTGTCTGTTGAGTCATTTTGGAGCAATTCAGAACCATTTTGGACAGTTTTTAGTCATTCTGGACAAAATTGGAGTAATTTTCGGCGAATTTGAAATAATTTTGACCTTTTTCTTTTAGTCATTCTGGATAATTTTTGAGATGCTTTTTTACTCACTGAGTCACTCCTGACCAGTTTGGAGTTGTTTTTTCACAATTTTTTAAATAATTTTAGACGGGTTTCAAGTCATTTCTGTGCTGATTTGGACAGGTTTTGTCAGTTTGGACAAATTTTGAGTCATTTTGGACCAATTTTAACAACTTTTTTACTTATTTTGAATCATTTTATGGGGTAATTTTGGGTTTTTTTGTCATTTTGGGCAAATTTTAAACCATCTTGGACCAATTTTAACCACTTTTTGAATCATTTTATAGGTAATTTTGGATTTTTTTTTGTCATTTTGGGCACATTTTAAACCATTTTGGACCTATTTGAAATAATTTTGAACCGCTTTTTAGTAATTTTGTACACTTTTTTGGTCATTTTGGATCATTTTTCAGATGCTTTTTCACAAACTGAGTCACTTCTGACCAGTTTGGAGTCGTTTTTCACAATTTAAGAAGTAATTTTGGCCAGGGTGTTTCCTCTTCATCCCTCAGGTTTTGGTTTATCCGTCTTCCTCAAACACATTCCTTCTTCTCATGTTTTTGTTCTTTTTATTTATGAACATAAAGACGCTCTGCAGGAAGATCGCTGAGCGTGTCTGATGGATGCGCCAGCCTCCCGTCGTGGTAAACACCTATTTATTACTCAGCGCAGACAGAATAAGCTCTAATAGTCATTACGCTGACAGTTAATTTGTTTTCACTGGAGGATCTGCAGCTCCATGTCCGACCCCGTCTCATAGAAACCATCTCCATAAATTACAGTTTGCATCAGAGGAGAGAACACCCCGGTACGACGTCACCGTATTCATTCTAAACCTCTGTGATGTTTCCACATCGGCGTGTTTCCGCTGATGAACAACCAAAAACCAACACTTCAGTGAAAATTTAGCCCATAAAATAGAGATTAAAAGCAGCAAAAGTGAATCCACCTGTGATCAGTTTAACTGCATGAACATGGACAGAAAAGGAGCAGAACTTCTCAGTTTTAGACCAATGGACGGTTTCTATCACAAAAATGGGAGAGCATCCAGGAAGACCAACTAAAAGCCAACGAACCTCAGTGTCAGCAGTAATCAGGAGGTGTAGAAAGAGTCATAATAGCACTAATCAGGAGATCTAGAAGGAGTCATAGTTCCACTAATCAGGAGATCTAGAAGGAGTCATAGTTCCACTAATCAGGAGGTCTAGAAGGAGTCATAGTTCCACTAATCAGGAGGTCTAGAAGGAGTCATAGTTCCACTAATCAGGAGGTCTAGAAGGAGTCATAGTTCCACTAATCAGGAGGTCTAGAAGGAGTCATAGTTCCACTAATCAGGAGATCTAGAAGGAGTCATAGTTCCACTAATCAGGAGGTCTAGAAGGAGTCATAGTTCCACTAATCAGGAGGTCTAGAAGGAGTCATAGTTCCACTAATCAGGAGGTCTAGAAGGAGTCATAGTTCCACTAATCAGGAGGTCTAGAAGGAGTCATTGTTCCACTAATCAGGAGGTCTAGAAGGAGTCATAGTTCCACTAATCAGGAGGTCTAGAAGGCGTAATAGTTCCACTAATCAGGAGGTCTAGAAGGCGTAATAGTTCCACCTTTTAAAGCCATTTTTGGACAGGTTTGAGGTCATTGCTGTGTCATTTGAACAGGTTTTGTCAGTTTGGACATATTTTGAGAAATTTTGGACCATTTTTGTTGCCATTTTGGACAGTTTTTATCCATTTTAGACATTTTTTCGGTCATTTTGGATAAATTTGAGGCCTTAGTCACTTTGGACAATTGTTGAGTCATTTTGGGCAAAGTTTAAACCATTTCAAACAAATTTTGACCACCAGGTCATTTTGAATCTGTAACTTTGGAAAAATTTTAGGTAATTCTGGACACATTTTGAATCATTTGGGACCAATTTAGAATAATTTTGAACACTTTTTGAGTAATTTCTGACCAATTTTGAGTAATTTTGAACAATTTTTAAAGCAATTTTTGACAGGTTTCAAATCATTTCTGAGCCAATTTGGACAAATTTTTAATCATTTTGGGTAAATTTTTAACCATTTTGGGTAAATTTTAAACCATTTTGGACCAATTTTAAGTCTATCTTTTAGTCATTTTGGATGTTTCT
Source organism: Acanthochromis polyacanthus (assembly GCF_021347895.1). Taxonomy (NCBI): domain Eukaryota; kingdom Metazoa; phylum Chordata; class Actinopteri; family Pomacentridae; genus Acanthochromis; species Acanthochromis polyacanthus. Next base: position 30,788,968 of record NC_067132.1, on the reverse strand, counting down.
TGTTGTTTGGGATCATTTCTGAGTTCTTTATTTATCAACTTAGTGTGAAGCTCAGACCGTGTGAGGAACCCTTCAGAACATCAACCTCTATGGACGGAGGACAAGAACAAGAACCTGGTTGCTTTCAAACACTGAACTGCAAAAGTGGAATTTGCTGGAGAACATGAGGATATGTATGATGAATGTTGGAGAACATGATGAAGATGAATAAGCATGCATTTGATTAAAAGTAGAGGAACACCGGCGATACAGTGAGGAAACAACTAAAAACTAGCCGTACGTCTGCAGCCATTAGAGCACACATTAATTTAAATTAGACTGAGAAAGCAGAGCAGTAGATTGGGTTTGATTTTTACTTGAAGGAAGAAATGAAACTAAATAGCAGAGGAGGAAAAATTAGACACAGCAGCAAATGTATTAAAAAGCCAAATTAAAATTCAAGAGTGGAAGCGACTCACTTTATGTGATTTAACTAAACATGACAGTTTAAATGTGGACTTTAAACATTTCAGCACTTTGAGGGAATCTGATTTAGTTTAGATGAGATTTGATCCTCTGAGTGGATCAACATCCAGATTGACAATCTGATGTTTGATTACTCCTTTAAAGACCTCCATCATCCATCCGTCATCCATCCGTCATCCATCCATTCATCCATCATCCATCCATCATCATCCATCATCATCCATCCATCATCATCATCCATCCATCACCATCCATCCATCATCCATCCATCCATCATCCGTCCATCATCCATCCATCATCATCCATCCATCATCATCATCCATCCATCATCATCCATCATCCATCCATTATCCGTCCATCCATCATCCGTCCATTATCCATCCATCCATCATCCATCCATCCATCATCATCCATCCATCATCATCATCATCCTTCCATCCATCATCCATCCATCCATCATCACCATCATCCATCCATCCATCATCCATCCATCCATCCATCCCTAGATTCATCCATCCATCCATCCATCATCATCCATCCATCCCTAGATTCATCCATCCATCATCCATCCATGTAGCCATCCATCATCATCCATCCATCCCTAGATTCATCCATCCATCATCCATCCATCCATCCATGTAGCCATCCATCATCCTCCATCCATCATTCATCCATCCATCCCTAGATTCATCCATCCATCCATTCATCTATCCATCCATCATCCATCCATCCATCATCTGTCCATCCATCCATCCATGTAGCCACTCATCATCCATCCATCCATCCATCCATCCATCCATCCAACCATCCATCCATCCATCCGTTCTTCCTAATTGGGCTGGACAGACGGAGGTGATGGAGGAACACCAGAGGGCAGGAAGGAAGGAGGGCTTTGAACCACCGACGGAAACACAAACAGATTCATGAGAAAGTATAAATAAACGTGGATGTGAATATTAACGAGCACCGCTGTCATCTGCGTGTGCGGGAGGAAATGCAAAGAAAATCTTTGGTGACAAGCTGCCAGAGACAAAGCAGTCCGACTGTACATCTGAAACATCAAACAGGACGACTGCAGGGAGCTTTAAAGGAACATTCCTCCTACTGCTGCCGATAAACAACATCTCATCTCTGTCCCACCACGCCTTTGCTCCAACACAAGAGCAATGAGTCTGATGGTAGGGGAAGAAAAACTAAGTTTGACACGTTCAGTTGAGTTCCCTGAACTCAGTCCTCATTCAAGTCCATCTATCTGAAAGACGAAGATTTACAAGAAGTAACCACAGTTCATCCATCCATTCATCCATCCATTCATGCATCCATCCATCCATCCATGCATCCATCCCTACATCCATCCATCCATCATCATCCATCCCTACATCCATCCATCCATCATCCATCCCTACATCATCATTCATCTATCCATCTATCCATCCATCATCATCCATACCTACATCCATCCATTCATCCATCCATCCATCAATCCATCATCATCATCCATCATCCATCCATCATCATCCATACCTACATCCATCCATCCATTCATCCATACGTCCATCCATCTATCCATCCATCATCATCCATCCATCTATCCATCATCCATCCATCCATCCATCATCATCCATCCATCCCTACATCCATGCATCCATCTATACATCCATCCATGCATGCATCCATCCAGCCATCATCATCATCATCCATCCCTACATCCACCCACCCATCCATTCATTCATTCATGCATCCATCCATCCATCCATACGTCAATCTGTCCATCCATCCCTACATCCATCCATCCATCCATCTATACTACCATCCATCTATACATCAATCATCCATCCATCCATACATCCATCCATCAATCCATCTATACATCAATCATCCATCCGTCCATCCATTCATCTCTACATCCATCCCTACATCCATTTATCCATCCATCCATCATCCATCTATACATCCATCATCCATCCATCCATTGATACAGTTTTGATCAGTTTTATGTCATTTTCATATCATTTTTCTGTCTTTTGTGTAATTTTAGCATCTTTTTATGTCCTTTTGTGTTTTTTGTATAATTTTTGAGGTCATGTCAGCAACTCTTTATGTCCTTTAGTCTAATTTTAGTAACCTTTTTAATCTTTGTGTTATCTTGGTGTCTTTTTAGCATCCTTTTGTGTCATTCTGTGTTATTTTCATGTAATTTTTGCAACTTTTGTGCCATTTTTCTGTCTTTTTGCATCAGTTTAGAATCTTCTGTCAGTTTTGTGCTTTTTTCTTGCTATTTTCAGCAATTTTTTGTGTCATGCTTGTGTCCTTTTTCCCTCTTTCTGCCATTCTAACTGCATCATTCTGCACAGAAGACATTCCTGAGTTTCTCTCCTTCTTCATTCTATGCCCATCGAGCTGCAGGATTTCATGCTGCAGAGAAAAATGAACCAAAACGAAGAGAAGAATATAAAAGAATCTGCCTGGAGTTCAGAGGGTTCATAGAGCTGCTGTGTTTGCTCCTTCATTTTGAGTTCCAGCTTTGAAGCAAACACCTGACAGCGAGGAAGTTGGAGGCCGCTGGAATATGCTAATGTTTATGCTAATCCTTGGTGATAAATGAGAAAAAAACCCTCTTCCTCCAGCTTTAACAGCTCGGCTTTAAACCCAGAGCGTGACCTCTGACCTCGCCGTGGAGACGAGACGAGCTTCGCCTCGAGTCGTCGTTCGCCTTCAGCAGCAGCAGATTGTGGACAGAATCCTGGTGGATTTTCCGGACCGACGCCAGAGCTCCTGCACAGCCGGCTAACTGCTACAGAGCGGCTCTGACTAATTTATGCATATGTATTAATAGATCACAGGCAGCTCTCACCAGGCCGCCGAGCCTCCCATCCTCAGAAAAAAAAGAAAGAAAAAGGCCAAATAAACAAGCGAGGGAGAGAAGAGCTCCGTCTTGACGCTGTACACCAAAAGGCCGCTTCACTGGATGCCTTTGATTCTCGCTTCATTGTTTATTTATTTCTGTCACGACTTGAGGAATCCAACGGCAGATATCTTCAGACGCCGTCGCTATTCCCACGACGACGCCGCGTGCTGTGCTGCTTTTAGAAGAAAGTAATGGATCATAATCGGCCACATTAAGGCGAGAATCCGTCTAAAAACAGACGAGCAAAGACAGACGTCGTGGCGTCATGTCCAGATGGTTCCAGAAAGAAAACTAAGCTGGTCTCAGCAGTAAAACCAGGTTTGTAAAAGTAGGAGCCTTTGGTGCAAAAACACAATCAAGAGTTATGGTTTTCACAGATTTTCACATTTTGGACCATTTCTGAGTCATTTGGGGCAAATTTTAAACCATTTTGGACGACTTTTTAGTCATTTTGGGCATTTTGTGTGTCATTTTGATCAAATTTCTAATCATTTTGGACCATTTCTATCATTTTGGTCACTTTATAGTCATTTTGGATCATTTTTTGAGTCATTTTGAACATATTTATAACCATTTTGGACCATTTTCTATCATTTTGGACCAATTTAAATTCATTTTGGTCACTTTTAGTCATTTTGGATCATTTTTTTGCTGTTTTGGACTTTTTTTTAAAACAATTTTGGACCATTTTAAAACAGTTTGAACCAATTAACTGTAATTTTAGATTTTTTTTGTCGTTTTGTATTATTTTTTAGACGAGCCATTTCTGACCAATTTTAAGTCAGGATTCTTTTTCAAAACTTTTGATGACTGTTGTTTGATTATGGATAATGTTTGAGTAATTTTTGACCTATTATGAGTCATTTTTGGCTTTGCAGTTAGCTCATCCTATTACTTTAGTTTTGCATTTTTTCTGGCATTTCTGCTGCCAAACTTCCAGAGCTTTGATGATTTCTTTCGTTTTTACGCTGCATGAGATGGCGGTGAAGACATAAAGAGTCTTGTGAGGGATGAAAATGGATGGAATAACAGAGGGAGGGATGGATCCCCTCTGGACATCCTGCAGAGATGGAGGAAGAGGAGGAAGAGGAGGTGGAGTGTGAATTATTAACAGCTCTGTCACTGTAGTAGGGAAGCCTGTCTGTCAGAGGAGGTAATAATAGACACCAAGCAGCCGATCACCTTATCAATGTTTCAATACCAGAGGAGCCAGTCTGACATCATTAACTATTCATGGGGCTGCAACCTGATTGGTCCGTGAGGACGATCACAGATTATGACAACTTTTACTTTGCCCTTCTGTACTTTTATCATCCCCTCTTTTCAAACTTCCATCATTTTCATGCCATTTCACTTTATTAGTCTGCTCTCTTCTTTCTTTTTTAAGTTGGTTTCCCATTTTTATGATTTTTTTTTTCGATTAAAATGTTATGGAGGAAAACTTTACTAAAATGTCGCTAAACAAAACTGGACCTAAGAGTTAACTGGAAAACTAATGACACTCAGTAAAACAGGAACAAAATATTGCTGAGGAAAACACAGCTAACACCTAAAACAGGAAAACTAGATAAAAATGTCACTGAGTAAAAAGATATAAGTAAAACTGGACTAAAATGACACCAAAATGACAAAAAGAAATAGAGGAAAACCGAAAAAAAACCTTCAAGTAAACAAACTGCAGCAAATCATCTCAACAGCAGTGGACAGTGCTACGTAGCACCCAGGCTAGCTGTTAGCTTAGTTACCGCTAATTTAGTCACTTTGTCCGGAAGAGTGTATTCACATAAATAAGAAAGAATCAGAAATTGGAGCAGATTAAAACACAGCAACAGACAAAGCTAGCTGCTAAATGCTAACTAGCCTAGCTTAGCAGAGCCGTCATCGTATTTAAACAGATGAACGTTGTCTGACAGTTACTAACAATCAACAATCAATAACCAGTAACACTGGACTGAAATATCACAAAGTAAAACTGGACTAAAATGACACTCTGTAAACCTGGATTCAAATGAAAGTAACCCGGGAGAGTAACAACAATCAGGACTGAAATTCTGACTAAAAACAAAACACATGTTCATCAACAGACTAAAACTGCAGCACTGCACGCTCTTTCCTTCCCCCTGCCGAGCTGAAAATGTTGTCTTCGCACCGACCAAACCGTCTTTTTGCAGGCCTGAGTGTGTGCTCGTGTCGCTCTACTGTATATATACAGTGTGTGTGTTCATGTGTCGCCTACTGTCCATCTGCTGGAGCACCAGGAGACATGACGAGTGTTTACCATGACTCAGACACACTCCCCCTCCTCCAGCCGAGCTTTAGCAGGTTTTCTCAATCCATCAATCAATTTATCAGAAAGAGACGAACAGACGACGTGAATCATGCTCAGCAGTGAGACTACAGATGAAAACTGGATGCAAGGCGTTAAAAAGCTCCTCTCATTTGGCTATAGCTTCTTAATCAGTCACACAACACACAAGATAATAAAAAAAGTCTTATTACTTGATCAAAAATTAAAGGCAGAAGTGAAGAAACTACAACTCCCAGGGTGCATTTCACAAACTCACATCCAATATGCAGAGGTTGAACATCTGTTCTGCTCCCAACTGCAACAACAAAAAGTTTAGCTTAACCACCAAATCACATTAAATTAATTGGAGTTAAAATATAATGAAGCAGGAACTGAGATCTGATAAGCTAGCTATCTTTAGGAGGAGGCTAGGCAGCTAACTTTCACTTGGTTTAGAACTCTGACTTTTACTGTGTAGTTAGCTTTTGTATGACTTTAGCTGTGCAGTTAACTCTTTCTATGACATTAGCTGTGTATTTAGCTGTCCCTCTGTGACATTAGCTGGCTAGTTAGCTCTTTTTATTACTTTAGCTCTTTCTACTACTTCAGTGGTGCCATTCTATAGATTTAGCACTTTCTATGACTTCAGTTAGCTGTCCTTCCATGACATTAGCTGTCCAGCTGGCTCTTCCTGTTATTTTAGCTGTGTAGTTAGCTCTTTCTATGACTTTAGCACTGCAGTTAGCCATTTTTTGTGATATTAGCCGTACACTACTATTACTTCAATGGTGGGGTTAGCTGTCATTCCATGAATCTAGCTGTATAGTTAGCTCTTTTTGTGAGTTCAGTGGTGCAATTAGCTTTTTTATGATTTTAGCTATGTAGTTAGCTCGTTCTGTTAATTTAGCTATATAGTTCGTTTTTTCTATCATTTCAGCTGTGTCGTTAGCTGTGTAGTTAGATTTGTAGTTAGTGTTTTCTATGACTTCAGTGATGTAGTTAGCTAGTTCTATGACTTTAGCTTTGTAGCTAGGTCTTTCTATGACTTTAGCTGAGTAGTCAGCTGTGTAGTTAGCTTTGCTAGGTTTTCTATGACTTTAGTTACGTTGTTAGCTCTTTCTATTACTTTAGCTGTGTAGTTAGCTCTGTTGTTAGGTTTTCTATGACTAGTTATGTCGTTAGCTCTTTCGATTACTTAAGCTTTGTAGTTAGCTCTTTCTATTACTTTAATTATATAGTTAGCTTGTTTTATGACTTTAGCTGTCTAGATAGATCTTTCTGTAACTTTAGCTATGTAGTTTGCAGTATTTCTATAACTTTATACCAGTTTAAAAGTCTTCTGGCAGAATGGCGAACTTGTAGAAATGAGGATTCAGTTCTATTGTTTTGTTTTGTTAACCAAAGGCTTGCTAATTTCTTCATTCTTTAAGGAAATGGGAATGGAGTTTTTTCTGTGTTGTTTTTATTGTTGTTGTTTGGCCTGTTTATAAGATTCATCACTGCAGCACAGAAATTAAAAAAGCAATAAAGTGAGATGATGGCAGCCTCCATATCGACCTTTACAAACCGGCATCTGAGCTCGAAATGCAGATCCAAATATTGCCAGGGGGACGCTCTCGTTACCCATGATTCCTATCCTTTGCACATGTAAATTGACTTGACATTAGCAGCATGCGATTGGCTGCTCAGAGCATACGGTCTTCACTTCCTCTCTGTTATCGTAGTGAATAATTCAGATGGCTGTTTATCTGACCGCCTCGCTGGCATTTCTGCTAATTGCTCGTTAAGCGGCGCACTTGACCTTTAACGGGAGGATGGAAATTTGACACGCTTTGTCTTGAGGATATGCGTTTCCTGTCGCCCTCCCAGCGTGAACCATTCAAACTGATTGAACTACATTTATTTCCAGGTCAAACAGCATCGCTGTGGGGAGGGTCTTGTTGAGGTTCGTACCGCTGGATTACCATCAGGTTGGAGTGTGAATACCTGCCTAGGAAGTCCTGTGTGAAGAACTCTGCTCTGCTCCTGAATCTCTGATGTTTAATATCTAAATTTACACCAGTGCTCAGAGAGGAAACTGATTCTTTTCTTCACCTCGATAAAAAAAGTGACTTTCTGCAAACTGGATTTTGTCCGCAGGCAGCAATGAAAATTTAACAACAACACTTGCAGCTGTAGGCTACACACACACACACACTGTACGGTGTGAAAAACAGAACGATTAGCATCCATTGGCTTGTCTAAATTTAGCATTCCTCCATGAGAGATCTTTATTTTTAGGGTAGTCACAAGCATGTACTGTCTAGTGACTAGCATCCAATCGTTACCAACTAGCCTCTTTATGTTAGTCACTAGCATCTCTTCCCTTGTGACAAGCATTGCAAGGTTCACTGTCATCTGTAGGTTAGCAACTAGCGTTTATAGGTTTGAGTCTAGCAAAAAATGGCTACAGGTTGGCATCCTTTAGCAAGAGACTAACTTCCTTCTCCTTCATCCCTAGGGTAGCCATTAGCATTTGTAGGTTAGCAACTCGCATTTACGGGTTTGAGTCTAGCATTATTTGGTTAGCAACTCGCATTGCTATGGTGGGCACTTGCATTCCTACCCTAATGATTAGCATCCATTGGCTTGTCTAAAACTAGCTTTCCTAGGTGAGAGATCTTTATTTTTAGGTTAGTCATTAGCAGGGCTGCACGGTGGATAGTGGTTAGCACTTTCGCCTTGCAGCAAGAAGATCCCTGGTTCAAATCCCGGCCTGGGCCTGGGATCTTTCTGCATGGAGTTTGCATGTTCTCCCTGTGCATGCGTGGGTTTTCTCCGGGTACTCCGGCTTCCTCCCACAGTCCAAAAACATGCTGAGGTTAATTGGTTACTCTAAATTGTCCGTAGGTGTGAATATGAGTGTGATTGCGTGTCTGTATATGTAGCCCTGTGACAGACTGGTGACCTGTCCAGGGTGTCCCCTGCCTTCACCAGAGTCAGCTGAGATAGACTCCAGCACCCCCGCGACCCTAGTGAGGATAAAGTGGTGTATAGAGAATGGATGGATGGATAGTCATTAGCATCTCTTGCCTAGTGATTAGCATTCTTAGTCTATCAACAAGCATCCAAACATTAGCAACTAGCATTCCTACGCTAGTCTATAGCATCCCTAAGCTTCATCTCTATTAAAAAAAAGTGACTTTCTGCAAACTGGATTTCGTCCGCAGGCAACAATGAAAATTTAACAACAATCCATGCAGCTGTAGGCCACACACACACACACACACACACACACACACACACACACACACACACACACACACACACACACACACACACACACACACACACACACACACACACAATGTGAAAAACACAACACAGATTCATCTGTAGAGCTGCCGTTTAACACAGCAGCTGTCACTTCACATTGCAGTGGCCAGCAGAGAGGACACATAAAACTATGCTGCCTTTGTGTCGCTCTCACTGTGATAAATATTTAATGGGAAGGTGGCGCTCCAATAAAATCAGTGGCAGCTACAGTCCACAGCTTGTTTGTATTACTTCTACTTTAACTCCCCAACTCTGGTTCAACTCAGCCAGCAGCAGCTGCATCAATATGAAAAGTAATTGCAAAACTGACCACCCACTTCCAGATATATTTGTGTTTTTGTGGCTTCATACTACAAATGTGTGACGACTAATTCAGACCTGAAAGGAAACAACGGCGATAAACATTTATATGTCTCACAGTGTGTGTTTACAGATGGTGTAGATGAAGGAAGAAACTAAGGCCTGTTTTAGAGAACAAATTAAAGCTGATGTTTGAAGAGGTATACAGGGAACAGGCAGCTCATTTAGCTCCTGATGGGGTGATGGTGGAAACTGAGAGACCAGCAGGATTCCTTCATTATCGCCCTACGAGACGAGTCACTTGGTTTTTCATTCAAGCATTTCATATGCCGACATCAGCAAACCACTGCACATGTAACTGACTTCACCAGACACTAGCATCTCTAGCCTAGCAGCTAGCATCTTTATATTGATGACTAGCATCCCTATGGTCATCACCACCATCTATTGGGTAGCAACCAGCATTCCTATGTGAGAGATTAGCATCTCTGCACTAGTCATTAGCATGTGAAGGGTAGCAACCTAGTATTCTTGTGCTAGCAAATCACCACTCCTAGACTAAGTAGTAAAATTGCTAGAGCAGTCATTAGCTTTTGTAGGTTAGCAGCCAGTATCACTAGTCTATAGCATCCCTAGGTGAGCAACCAGCATTCTTAGGCTATAGACTAGCATTTCTCTGCTAGTCATGAACATTCTTAGCACTTGTGACTAGCATTGCTAGGCTAGTCATAAGAATCCACAGATTAGCAACCAGCATTCCTATGTTTGTCAAAAGCATCCAAGCACTAGTGACTACTTTTCCTAGCCTAGAAACAAACATTTACAGGTTAGCAAAAAGCATTCCCACATTAATCAATAGCAGGAAGATGCTAGTCACTAGCATCAAGCATCCACAGGCATTTCTGGACTGGAGTCTAGCACTTCTACTACATTTACATTGATAATGAAGTCTGTATTATGGATTATTTAAATAACAAAATCAATAAAGCTAAATAAACTTTAATAAAGAAACGCAGTACAAAATAATATAAACATTAAATCTTGATGAGGATGGAACAGTTTGGATTAGAATTTGGCCTCCAAACCCTCAGACAGAAGGTTAAAGCTCGTGTTCAGAGTGTTTTCATGATGCTGACGTGTTTCTCAGCTACTCCCAGTGTGGAAGAGGACGAGGACGAAGCTGCCAAATAAGAAACCTCCTCCTACTGTGCAGATCAGATCACAACAATCTGCTTTTCCCAGATCGTGTTTGTACGAAGCGTAACGTCCTTTAACTGGCTGCCTGCGTGTCATCTGAGATTTACATTCTCCTGCTGCGACACCTCGTGTTGTTTATCGTCGTCAGCACAGAAATTAAGACAGAAACTTCAATGTGAGGAGTTTTGTTTTGTTTTTAAATCATGAAATTAGGTTTTGATCTGAGAAATCTGGCAGGAAGTAAACAACCCCCTCCTCCCATTCATATATTTTCTCTCTCTCCAGTTTTTCCAGTCTGGCCCTCCCTCTCTCGCCCGACTCCCCCTCACTATCACTTCAAACCACTTCACTTAGTGCGTGTGTGTGTGTGTTCATGTGTGTGTGTGTGTGTGTGTGTGTGTGTGTGTGTGGGTCGATATGAGTTGAAAGACAAACAGGAAGCACTTGAGTGAGTGTGAATGTGTGTGTGTGTGTGTGTGTGTGTGACTATTAATCATATTAAAATGGAGGGAAAGCAGGAAGAGAGCATCATTATCAGGAAAATGGAGGCAGCAGCAGCAGCACTCCAGCCTGGGAAAGTGTTTCTGTTCGTCTATGTGTGTTTGCGAGGACACATCTTGGTGGGAAACCTTCATAGCGAGAACATCCCTGCCTTGTGAGGACATTTTGTTTCAGGAAAGACGCTCAAAGGGTTGTTTTGAAGAAACTAGCATCCCTATTCTGGTGGTTAGCATTTGCAGGTTAGCGACCGGCATTTGTATGTTGAGCTATGGGGCTAGCATCCTTAGTTTAGTCATTAGCATCTGCAGGTTAGCGACTATAGTTTCTAGGAGGGGTATAGGGCTAGCATCCTTAGCTTAGTCATTAGCATCAGCAAGTTAGTGACCACCATTTCTAGGAGGGACTATAGGATTAGCATCCTTAGCTTTGTCATTAGCATCTGCAGGTTTGTGGCCAGCATTCCTAGGATGGCTTGTAGGGCTAGCATACTTAGCCTTGTCATTAGCATCTGCAGTTTAGCAACCACCATTAGTAGGAGGGGCTATAAGGCTAGCATCCTTACCTTAGCCATTTGCATCTGCAGGTTAGCGACCAGCATTCCTATACTGGGCTATAGGACTAGAATTCTTAGATAGTCAACAGCATCTGCAGGTTAGCAACCACCGATCCTTGTCTAGAGTCTAGTAATACTTGGCTAGCAACATATGTGTTTAGGCTACTCACTAGCATCCCTAGGCCAGTCATTAGAAATCCATAGTTTAGAAAACAGCCTTCCTTGGCTAGAAATAGTATTCGAAATATAGTCACTATCATCCCCAGTCTAACAACTACCATCATTAGCATTAGCTATTAATGTTCATAGGATAGCAACCAGCCTCCCTATGACAGTTACCGGCATAATTAGCCTTGCAGTTAGAAACCCTAAAGTAGTCTTTACCATTCATAGGTTTGCAAACAGGCCCCCTACGCTAGTCACTTGCATCCCTGCACCAGCAATGCACATTCTTAGGCTAGAGACTAGCATCTCTGGGCTAGCAACCAGTATCCCTGGCCTAATGACAAGCAATACTCGACTAGGCATTAGCACAGAAAGGTTAGCAACTCCCATTCCATGTTTATAGACTAGCATTCGTTGGTCAGAAACAAGCATCCTCAGGCTGTTCACTAGCATCCTTTCTCCAGTGACTAGCATCCCTACACTAGTCATTAGATTCTACAGTTTAGCAAATAGCCTTCCTGTCTAGAAATGACCATCATTAACTGCATGTCATTAGCACTGATATGTTAGCAACCAGCACCCACGTGCTAGGTACTAGCAGCCTTAGTCTAGCAACCAGAATCCTGAGATAGTCATTATCATTCATAGGTTAGCAACCTGCATTCCTATGCTAGTTACTTCCATCCTTAGGCCAGCATAGAGGCTAGCAACCAATACACTGGCCTGGTGACAATCAATACTAGGCTGGTCATTAGCACCAATAGGTTAGCAACAAGCATCTCTAGTCTATCCCTTGAAAGTTCAGGCTTGGTTATGGTTTAACGATGTGGGAAAATATTGTCTTTCAGGGTCCTCACAATAATAGAAAAAACAATGTGCGTGTGTGTGTGTGCGTCCATTCATTCAGAAAGCATCATTATAATATCTCAGGTAACATGAGCTCCCTGTGATTTAGGAGTGTGTGTCTGTTCTAGTCTTGCTCATGTCGTGAGGTCATGAGTGTGTTTATTCAGTCACATTGTGAGGACCGGCCTCTGTTACTGGGACTAAAAATTATTTCAGGGTGGAGACTTGGTTTAAGACCCGCAGGAAATGAATATAAGTCAATGTGATGTCTTCAGAAGTGATGGAAACAACCTCCTCTGAGTTTTACTAGCATCCAGTCAGATTAAAAAGCAAACAGGAAAACATCCTGTGATGTAGTCGGTCTCCAGCACCAATCCGATCTATTATTACCGCAACATTTGTCAGCATCCAATCAGCTGCTACGACCCAGAACATCACTGAACAATCGATTGAGCTTGTAGCGGCAGTAAAGAAGATCCACAGCGGTTTTACAGCGTCTTTAATCTGCTGCACAGAACAGATTCGGCATCAGGCGTCCTGATTAAATGTGTGTTAAACTGGATCCTAAATTCAGTGACTTCTTTCATCCTGAGCTACATGACCCAAACACTGAAGCTCATAAATTGATGTTATTGATTAGAGATCATTAAAATGTTCAACGCAGAAACTAAGAATTCAAAACAAAGCAAAGGTGCAAGAGGCTACAGAGAAGCTGCCTGAGAATTCTGAGGTTTGTACATTTTCCTCTCAGATTCTTCTGAACAGCTGCTAGTTCTAGAGCAGATTTAAATGTTTCTAAGTATTCTCTAGGGATGCAAAAAGATGATCCAAGTTGATAACCCAGGGAGACTAAGTACAAGCCCATGGATGCTGGTTACTATCCAAAGCCTGGGAATATTAGTTGCTAGTCTAGGGATGCTAGTAGCTATCTTAGAAGTACTACTTGAAGACCAAAGAATACTTGCTGCTCGCCTTGGAATGCTTATCATAAGACTAGGAATGGCAGCTGTCAAGGGATGCAAGTACCTAGCCTAGGAATGCTGGTATGTAGTGTAAAGATGCTAGTCACTAGCCCAGGAATGCTAGCTAAAAGTCTAGGAATGGTAGTAGCTAGCATATAGATACTTGCTGAAGGTTTAGGAACATTAGTTGCTAGTCTAGGGATGGTAGTAGCCAGGATAGTGATAGTAACTGCAGGTCGAGGAATGCTAGTTGCCGGCCAAGGAGCGCTTTTAGCGTGTCTAGGGATGCTCTTAGCTAGCATAGAGACACTAGCTGCAGGTCTAGGAATGCTAGTTGCTAGTCTAGGGACACGAGTCGCTAGGATAGAGATAGCTGCAGGTCTAGAAACGCTAGTTGCTTGTTGCTGCTCCTCCTCTCTGTAATTATTTTATCTGCAGTTGAAAATCATGATTAAAATACATTTTACTGGGGGAAAAAGCTAATTAAACTGGGAACATCTGGACCCTTGCTAACGTTACAGTAAATCTCTGCTGACTTTAACCTTCCTGTCGTGGCGTCGAGGTTCACTTTGTCTCTTATCGTCAGAAGGAGGAAACACTGAGCAGCAAACGTTTTCATCTCTCTGCCCTCCACTCTGTCGAGGTTTCCTCCAGCGAGGCCGAATCTCAGAGCGACTATTAGCCCAGAAAATGCTTCTCTGCTTTTCAATTACCGAGCTGCCTCGCTCGCCCACTCCCCGCCTCTCTCTCCCCATCACACACACACACACACACACACACACACACACACACACACACACACACAGTGAAAGAAAAGCACAAACACACACATAATAACACACTTGAGTTGCAGGATTCCCTTCGGTGAGTGACTCATCCTGACAGTATTTACAGTCACTGTGTTGATTTTTGTTGCTCCTCGGTGACATATTACTTTCATTTTTGAAATCTGCATATTGACTAAACGCCATTGTTGTGTATGGTTACCGTGGTTACGGGTGTATTAAACCTACAGGAAGCCCAAACGTCTGACAGTGTTGCTGTGATGTAGGAAGCTTCTTATAAACACCAACACCAGCCAATAGCTTTGAAAGGCCTTTTGCTCTGTAAATGAACAAAGTTGCACCATTTATCAGAATCAGAACCTGTAAAAACAGAAAAAATATAATATTTTTAACCTTTTTCCATCTTTGAACTAATCATGTGTAATGAATTATTTAATCGGGAAAAATAACCACATTTATGCCGAAAATTGTTCCAGGTTTTTTTCAGTTTTCCAGATTCCTGCTGATAAATGTCGTCCTTTCGGTTTTATTTGACAGATCTGATGACTTTTAGAGCCACTGCTGGGTTCAGAGGGTAAAATCTGGTGATTCTGAGGCTGGATCCAGATCGTCTTCTCCGTCCCTCTCTGGACGTCTGACCTCTGACTGAAATGATCTTCACTAAGACGCCTTCAGAGGAAACTGTGGACGTCTGAGTGTCTGTCTTTCTGCTGACAGAGACTCTCGAGGGTGGTTGTGTTTTATTTATCGTCCTCGTTGACCCTGTCAGCCTCAAAGTCTGTCAGCCAGCGACACATTCAGCTCAGAGCAGCTTTTGAACGTCTTCATCCTCCGTCCTGCAGCCAGACGGTTTCATCTGATGTGGAGATAAAACAAGTGTAACTTTTTGTGTAATTTTGTGCTTTTTTTGGTGTCTCTTTTGTGTCTTTTGCGCTATTTTGGTGTAATTTTTGAAACTTTTGTGTTATTTCTTTTGCCATTTTAGGACCTGTTGTCTTTTTTATGTATTTCTGTCATTCTTTGTCTATTTTTGAGTGTTTTTGTTGTCATTTTTGCAACTTCTGTGTCACTTTTACATCATTAGTGTTTTTTGTGTCTTTTTTTATGCATTTCTGTGTCATTTTAGGGTCTTTGCGTCCACTTTGTGTCTTTTTTGTGTTTCTGTCATTTCAGCATCTTTTGCTTTTTGTGTATTTTTTATGTATTTCTGTCCCATTTTTGCATCTTTCGGGTCGTTTTTAGAATCTTTTGCATCAATTTTTATCATTTTTTTCAACTTTTGTGTTGTTTTTAGCATCTTTTGCATCAATTTTTTGTCCTTTTTTTGGATTAATGTGTGATTTTGGTGTCAAATTTTGCAACTTCTTGTGTCATTATAGGATTCTTTTGTGTCCGTTTTGTGTCTTTATTGCAACTTTTGTGTCCATTTGTTGTCTTTTTATGTATTTGTTTATTTTTGTATCTTCTTGTGTCACTCTAATTGAGTCCGACTGCTACAGAAGACATCTCTGAGTTTTCTCTCCTTCTTCATTGTGTTTCCACAGAGCTGCAGGACTTTCTACTGCAGTGAAAAATGAACCAACAGTGAGGAAAAACGAGACGGGAGCAAAGACAAAACGCTCAGAATTCAGGAATCTCAAATAAAAAGGGAAGCTGCATCATATTTCTAGCTGGCTGCAGCAGCGTCTGACTTGTGGAAATGAAAAACGAGGCGTCGGGGAGGATTTTCCGGGTTTCGTCGTCCTCTTTCACCTCTCCCTCGCTCTGCTCTCGGTTCTGCCTCCAGGACTTTTCCTGCTCTTCATCCCCAGACAGTAAGAAGTCAATCTGGCCGGATCGAAGCTCATCAGCGCCTCACACTCACAGTCTGCTGATTGGGGTCAGAGTGAAAAAGGACAGCGAGCCACAGAGAGTCGATAATTAAGCCCTTTCCTTCTCACTCGCTTTGTTTCTGCTCAGTTCTCTGCCTTCAAATGTGAGCTGATTCCATTAAGGAAGACGAGTGGAATAAAAGAGAAAAAACCTTCACGTCTGAGAGGAAACACTTTGATTAGTGGTTTAAATCCTCCAATACCTATCTATCTATCTATCTATCTATCTATCAAGTTGTTTGTTTGTCGTTGAATGCTAGCTGCTAGACTTGGAGTGCTACTTGTTAGCCTGGGGAAGCTAGCTGCTAGCTTAGAAAAGCTAGTTGTTAGCAGAGAATGCCTGTCACTAGCCAAGGAATGGTAAATACTCATTTAAGGATGTTAGCTGCTAGCATCAGGGGGCTAGACACAGGCCTATGAGGGCTAGCTGTTAGTACAGAAATTCTTGCTGCTGGGCCAAGAAGTGCTAGTTGTTAGCCTATGGATGCTAGAAACCATCTAGGGACATCAGTTGTTAGCCTAGGAATGTTCGTTGTTAGTCTTGTCGTTGAATGCTAGTTACTAGCCTTGGAGTGCTTATTGTTAGGTAAGCACTCCTTAGTAGCCTAATAATGCCAACTGCTAGCCTAAGAATGCTAGTTGCTAGCTTTACGATACCAGTGACTAGTTTATAGATGCTGGTTGCTAGTCTAGGGATGCTAATCATTAACATAATGATAATGATAATGAATGCATGCCATCAGTTTAGGGATGCTAGCATAAAGATGCCTTGGAGTTCTTACTATTGGCAGTCTAACAATATTAGCTGTGCTACATATTAGCCTACAGATGCTATTTGTTGTTCTAACGATGCTAGTTGTTAGCCTAGGCATGCAACAGTCTAGTTTAGGGATGCTGACTGCTAGCTTAAGGATCCTCTTCACTAGCCTAGACAAGCTAGTTGTTAAGACAGTCAAACATCTGTAGTTAGTTCATTAATTTCTCTTGTTGGATATTTATTTATTATCCAGGACAATGTTTAACGGCCGCCTCCTGAGTGCAGAAAGCGTCGTAGAAACCTGCAGCAGCATGTGGAGGAAACGTTTTCATTTGTTTTTACGAAGCTGCTTGGAGGATGCAGAGTGTTGAAGCTGTTCACAAAGCAGAAGGAGGTGAAGAAACATTTGGAACATATTTTAGTTTCTTTACACGTTTTGCTTCCTACGATTATCCAGAGACGTTATTTACGTTATTTATTTAGCTTTACTATGAAGGAAATGTAAAGATGAAGAGGAGCCCTGAATGAGTGGGCATGTTCACAGATCTGCTGATGGTGTGTTGGTGTAAAAAGTGTCCATTCAAAAAAAAAAAACAACCTGCTATATGTTTTTGTTTTTGTTTTTTTAACCATGTTATATTTCTGAACTTTCATGTGTTCCTGGTTGAAGGCAAACGTTCTGATAATAAACCTGGAACTCTGAACTTCAGCTCTGAAAGGTCACAGAAATAAAAAAGAACAGAGAGAAACAGACGATCCGTCGGTTTTCTGTCCAAACTGAACTTTAAGCCACAACAGGAAGAGAAACTGGAGAGTTAAACAGCAGACGCCAACATTTATAGTCTATATGCATAAATACATACAGGACAAACTGACTGGAAAAAAACAACTGACTGGAACAAACCAATAGATCCAGACTGGAACAAACCAACTAATGTGGAACAAACCAACTAATGTGGAACAAACCAACTAATGTGGAACAAACCAACTAACGTGGAACAAACCAACTAATGTGGAACAAACCAACTAATGTGGAACAAACCGACTAACGTGGAACAAACCAACTGACTGGAACAAACCAACTAACGTGGAACAAACCAACTAACGTGGAACAAACCAACTGACTGGAACAAACCAATTAATGTGGAACAAACCAACTAACGTGGAACAAACCAACTGACTGGAACAAACCAACTAATGTGGAACAAACCAACTGACTGGAACAAACCAACTAATGTGGAACAAACCAACTAATGTGGAACAAACCAACTGACTGGAACAAACCAACTAATGTGGAACAAACCAACTAACGTGGAACAAACCAACTGACTGGAACAAACCAATTAATGTGGAACAAACCAACTGACTGGAACAAACCAACTAATGTGGAACAAACCAACTAATGTGGAACAAACCAACTAACGTGGAACAAACCAACTAACGTGGAACAAACCAACTAATGTGGAACAAACCAACTGACTGGAACAAACCAACTAATGTGGAACAAACCAACTGACTGGAACAAACCAACTAATGTGGAACAAACCAACTAATGTGGAACAAACCAAGTGACTGGAACAAACCAACTAACGTGGAATAAACCAAGTAACTCATCACACTGGAACAAACCAGATTAGGCCCCATAATAAACAATAGCTCAGAGTCTAATGTACGTTTCTACAGAATTAAACTAGATTAATCTTCATAATGATTAACTCCGTAGGGTCTCGGTCTTAGCATTTATCATAGTCAGGGAAAAGTATTTTTGATCGACTACTTATTAAATGTGCTGTGTAACAAACCGTGACTTAATTTACCCTTAATGCATTTATTTCTAGGAAAATGGTCGCAGAAACTTGACCGGGACGTCAATAAATAAATAAATAAATAAAAGTACGCCACAAGTATCCGTAAACTTTTCTGCATTCTGGAGGTTTTAACAGGTCTAGGGGCTGGAAAGTTTCCAAAAAAATGACAATGAAAAAGTGTCGCTGCCATCAGTGAAAGCGATAAAACTGCAGCGACGTGGAATTTTTTATTTTTTTTGTGACAGCAGCGAACGCTCCCCTCCCTCCTCACCTCGACCGACCCGACCGAAGCTGCTGACTGCATGATTCACCAGCAGGACAGAAGGTGTTCGTGTGCTCAAACTGGCTCATCGCTTCGGCCATATGTGTGTCAGCTGCAGCGACCCGCCAAAATAAAACGCCCAGGAAAGATCACGTTCGCTGCCGGTTCACGTGGAGCGACATCAGATTCTCACGCTCAGGGAAAAAAAAAGAAATCACGACAAACTGAGGGTTTTCAGTCACTGGTAGGTGGAAGGAGCTACGCAGCGTTGGAGGAGTTTCACAGATTCTCTGGCTGCTTCTCACTGCTGGCACCAAAATTCACACGTCGTCCAGGATTTTTAATAAGACAAGATGCATCCTGCAGTGCATTCTGGGTTCAGCTCCAGACAGTTGTGATTTGCTTCAAGAACTAAAAACACCACAGAGCTGTTTTTTTACCTCCTAATGCAGAATAACGGTGAGGTGCAGTCAGACCATTCTACACAGTGTCGTATCAGCGCTACAGAACAGTCTGGCTATTGCTAATGTTTCACCAAAAATCACTATTTTGAGTGAACACTGTCAGTATTTACCTCATATAACAGAATGATAATGAGGTGCAGTCAGACCATTCTACATTACATTGTGTCAGCAGCAGAGAATAGTCTGGCTATGGAAGAACTGAAATGCATTTTGGACAAAAATATCTTGAGTAATTATGTCATTTTTGCATCTTTTACTGTCCTGTTTATGTCATGTTTAAGTCTTTTGTTGTCATTTGTTGTCTTTTTATGTAATGTTTTGCAATTATTTGTGTCCGTTTTTGTCTTTTGAGTCATTTTTTAAACTTTTTGTGGCGTTTTCCATTTTTTTACATCATTTTTGAAACTATTTGTGTCATTTTTATATCATGGTTACATTTTTTTACCATTGTCTTTCTGTGTCATTTTTTTTTGCTATTCGTGTGTACATTTGTGTTGTTTGTGTGTTCGGGCATGTGGAGGAATTCGATTTTTTTACCTCCCCGTTGTGTTGATCATCTCAGCGAGTGTGAAACCACGTTCATGTTGGTGTGTGTGTGTGTTCGCCTGCGTACCCTCTATGCTCAATTACACCCAGATTACCCAGAGGCCCTTGGGGCGGAGGCAGCCGGTGAGCTGGCTGATATAAATCTGGCGTGTTGTTGATACACCGGCTCTCTAATCCCCATAAAACATTACTGCCGCTGCGCACACACAGCCAATAAAGCAACGCGAACACACACCGATACACACTCCGGGGAGCGAGTGCTGCGGTAAGCTAATATGCTAACGCTGCGAGGCAGGCCGGACGGGAGGGAGGGAGGAAAGGCCAGAGAACGAGGAGGAGGAGACGACATTTAGAAAAGGTGAATGGGATGATGTTGACATTTAGAGAAAAGCAAGATAAAGTGAAATCTAGATCCCATTTAGAAAACAGGGAGGTTCAAACACCCGCGAGACAAAACACACAACGCATCGAGAGAGGGACAGAGTTAGCACGACTGAAAACTACCGAAGTTTCTGTTATTCAGCCTCCAACTGGAAAATCAATGAATGACGTCCAATCATTCGTGTCATTCGTGTCATGTTTTTGTTTTTATGGGTCATTCTAGAAAGTTTTTGTGTATTTTTTGTCTTTTTGTGTCATTCTTGCAACTCTGTGTATTTTTTGTTTGTCATATTAAAAACTTTTGTGTAATTTTTTTGTCTTTTTGTGTCCGTTTAGCAATTTCTTCTCTTATTTTTGTCATTTTTTGTCTTTGTGTCCTTTTGTGAACCTTTTTGTGTCATTTCTTGTCTTTTTGTGTCACTTTTGCAACTTTTTGTGTAATTTTTTGTCTTTGTGTAATTTTTTTTGTCTTTTTGTGTCATTTTTGCAAGTTTTGTGTATTTTTTTGTTTTGTTGTGTCATTTTAGAAACTTTTTGTATCATTTTTGTCTTTTTGTGTCATTCTTGCAACTCTGTATTTTTTGTTTGTCATTTTAGAAACTTTTGTGTAATTTTTTTGTCTTTTTGTGCAATGTTTGAAGCTTTTGTGTCCTTTTTGAATTTTTTGTTATTTTTTGTTTTTGAGCAATTTTTTATTTTTTTGTGTATTTTTTGTCTATTTGTGTAATTTTTTTGTCTTTTTGTGCAATTTTTGATTTATTGTGTATTTTTTGTCTATTTGTGTAATTTTTTTGTCTTTTTGTGCAATTTTTGAATTTTTTTGTCTAGTTTTTTAGTCTATGCAATTTTTTGTCTTTTTTGCAATTTTTGTGTGTCTGTTTTTGTCTTTCAGTGTCATTTTTGAAACATTTCATGTATTTTTTTTTTGTCTTTTTGTGTCCTTTCCGCAACTTTTTGTGTTTCCACAGAGCAGAGACTCATAAAACAACCTAAATGAGACGGAGAGTTCTGTCTGTAATAATGTAAAAAGTTAAATATCTGTTTTATGTAGAGCCCAAATAGATTTTTTCCTGCATTATCAACACCTTTAGAAACTTGGAAAATTGTTGGATATATTGATTCCAGAGTTACTCCAATGTCCGTAAAATAAATTCATTTTTGTTTAATCGTTCTAACCATGTCACAATGAGGTCTTTCTCTTTCTTCATGCTTGTTCTGTTTTCATGTTTGATTGTTTTGAGGTTTTCACAGAATCTTGTTAGTGTTTTCTATTTTTGGTGAATTTCTAAACAACATGTGCAGAATAAAGAGATTTGGGTGATTTTAAAGCTCTGATTTTTACAGAATTTTCTGTCCAGTCACAGATGAGTAGTTCAAGGACTGGCTGAAAGCTGAGTTTTTACAGCTTCTGGTTTGAATCGTGACCTCCTAATGCATCCTGCTGGTTGGAGGACGAAGGAGGAGACGTCTCCCTCCATCAGGCTGATTGTTTGTGGGAAGAGAAAACAAACAATGCATTATTCAGCCGGATGACGCAGCGGAAAACTCTCCCACGAAACACCTAAACATGAAGCAGGAAGCAGAAGCCGAGCATCACAGCTTCATGTTTTGGTGGTGAGGACCCAACGCTCTCTCTCCGTTAAATCATTCATGGAGTTGTGGTTGCTGAGGAGGAGGATGAAGGCTTTCACTCTGCAGGTTTCAGTCATTTCACTGTTTGCAGCTTTAATTAGTGGATAATTAAAGCTGCAAGCATCGAGGTGTGCCAGAGACCTGAAGGTGTCGAGACTCAACCGACCAACGTCAAGGATGATGTCACAAAGTTTCCATCAATGGTACGAGCAAATATATTGGCTATAACTTCCTGTCACCAATAGGTGGCGCTGTGACTGACTCATTTTTGGAATGCAGTTGGAAAATCTGAGATTAAAATTGCGACATTTCACAAAAATTGTTTTATTCTACTTTTAATGCAGAAATATGCGAAAAATAAACCGTTTTCCTCGAACAAAATTCTAACTGTTCGGCTGAACTGCAGGCAGTGTCACGATTTTTTGTGACTTATATTTGGAAAATGTATATAAAATAAGACTTCTTTTTAATCATTTTACAAGTTATTATTTAGAATTTAACAAAACGGTTTGTAAAATACCTTTTACAAATTATCTGTAATTTGACCAAACTGGGGAAATCTGTAAAATAAGAGTAAATTGTGCAAATCTATCATTAATTATTATTCACTAATATTCTAACTTCTATTAGTCAAAATTCAATATCTTTCATGATTTAAACAGAAAACAAACTAGCAGTAAAAGTACGAATTTATACATTAAATAGTTTTTTAAAACAATCAACATTTAATAGTTTTTTCATTGATGTTTCGTATCATTAGAAAAATCTGTAAAATAAGAGTGAATTGTGCAGAAAATTACAGTCAGTCTTCCTTCCATTATTATGTCTAGTATTTGTTTTTCCCTGCTTATATTCTAACTTGCATTAATGGAGGTTTAAAGAGACGAAGCAGCCGACGGAGGAGATAAAAACTCGTCACGTCTCGGCCTCTCAGGGAGTCAGGAAGGGGGAGGGAGCTGTCGACGAGACTGACAGCTCCGACGGCTTATCAGATTAGTTGAGGCTGACAGCATTAGCGGCCAATAAATGCAGATTTGTGGGGAATCATAGCGAGCCTTCAGCTTCCATTTGCTCCGACACGAGAGAGTTCAGACCGAGACGCTTTGTTCTCCGCCGTCGTCTGATTGACTTCAGAAGAGCTCTGGAGGAGGAGGAATGGTGCAGCTTCCATCAGCTCGGGATCAATTTACAGCCGCGATGTACATTAAGGTTTGTTTGGAGATAAAACAGGCATCAGGGCGTGGAGATAAACATGATGGAAAGGCCTGTACTTCACTTTAGATTCATGCACAACTGTGGAAGATGTTTCAGTCACGAAAAGTGACGAAAAGCATTTTTGAAATCAATATCTTCTATCAGTTCCCTTAAAATCACCCACATTATTGACAAAGATGATACAAGACAAACGTGGCGATTAAACAGGTTCATAAATCACTGATAAACTGTGTCTATCTTTGTCTTCATCATGGCTCCACATGGAAAAGAGCTGTTACAAAAATATGACTACAAGAATTAAAGATGGAAAAAACAACTATGAAGATCAACTAAGAATCAGGAAACCACTTTCTCAGCTTTGGACCTTATGGACTGTTTGTATCTTCATGTCTTCATCATGGCTCAACATGGAAAATAGTTGACAGAAAAATCTGATTTTCAGATTTCAAGAAGATGTAAAATGATTCATGAAGATCAACTAGAGAGATCAGCAAACCACAGAGTGAGCAGTAATCAGGAGGTCTAGAGGGAGTCATAGTTCCACTAATCATGGCTGCTCCTCCTAAAATGACTGCCTCCACCGTGCTTCACATCATGATGCTGCCTCCACCGTGCTTCACATCATGATGCTGCCTCCACCGTGCTTCACATCATGATGCTGCCTCCACCGTGCTTCACATCATGATGCTGCCTCCACCGTGCTTCACATCATGATGCTGCCTCCACCGTGCTTCACATCATGATGCTGCCACCACCGTGCTTCACATCATGATGCTGCCTCCACCGTGCTTCACATCATGATGCTGCCTCCACCGTGCTTCACATCATGATGCCGCCTCCACCGTGCTTCATCATGATGCCGCCTCCACCGTGCTTCACATCATGATGCCGCCTCCACCGTGCTTCACATCATGATGCCGCCTCCACCGTGCTTCATCATGATGCTGCCTCCACCGTGCTTCACATCATGATGCTGCCTCCACCGTGCCTTATCATGATGCTGCCTCCACCGTGCTTCACATCATGATGCTGCCTCCACCGTGCTTCACATCATGATGCTGCCTCCACCGTGCTTCATCATGATGCTGCCTCCACCGTGCTTCATCATGATGCTGCCTCCACCGTGCTTCACATCATGATGCTGCCTGCACCGTGCTTCACATCATGATGCTGCCTCCACCGTGCTTCATCATGATGCTGCCTCCACCGTGCTTCATCATGATGCTGCCTCCACCGTGCTTCACCATGATGCTGCCTCCACCGTGCTTCACATCATGATGCTGCCTCCACCGTGCTTCATCATGATGCTGCCTCCACCGTGCTTCATCATGATGCTGCCTCCACCGTGCTTCATCATGATGCTGCCTCCACCGTGCTTCACATCATGATGCTGCCTCCACCGTGCTTCACATCATGATGCTGCCTCCACCGTGCCTTATCATGATGCTGCCTCCACCGTGCTTCACATCATGATGCTGCCTCCACCGTGCCTTATCATGATGCTGCCTCCACCATGCTTCACATCATGATGCTGCCTCCACCGTGCTTCATCATGATGCTGCCTCCACCGTGCTTCATCATGATGCTGCCTCCACCGTGCTTCATCATGATGCTGCCTCCACCGTGCTTCACATCATGATGCTGCCTCCACCATGCTTCACATCATGATGCTGCCACCACCATGCTTCATCATGATGCTGCCTCCACCTTCTTTCACGTCATTATGCTGCCACCACCATGCTTCATCATGATGCTGCCTCCACCGTGCTTCATCATGATGCTGCCTCCACCGTGCTTCACATCATGATGCTGCCTCCACCATCTTTCACGTCATTATGCTGCCACCACCGTGCTTCATCATGATGCTGCCTCCACCATGCTTCACATCATGATGCTGCCTCCACCATCTTTCACGTCATTATGCTGCCACCACCGTGCTTCATCATGATGCTGCCTCCACCATGCTCCTCAGTGGGGATGGTGAGTTTGTGATGATGTTCAGTGTTTGGTGTCCATCAAAGATATCATCTATTCTGATGGACATAAAGCTCCATCTTGGTCTCCTCAGACCAAAGAACCTTCTTCCAGGTGTCCTCAGAGTCTCCACATGTCTTCTGGTGAACTCTTCCTTCAGAGGAATCATAGTTGTCTCAGAATCATCAAACTGAACTGTCCAATGACTCCAAGATGAAAAGCAATAAAAGCAGAGAAGTTCCAGAGGAGGTGAATCAGTTTCAGAGGCAGAAGTATGACTTTGTGAAACAGCAAACAGGTAGTTTTATTGACTTTCTAAATGGAACACTAACATCGTTTCATGTTAAATGTGCTCCTGAATCGGTGTGTAAAGTGTGTTTACGCTGCAGATCAATGTCTGCTCCTCTTGTAAAAATAAATCCAGTGGAGCTAACGCTCCTCTCGGGACGCCGTCGTCTTTCGGTCTCAGAGTCACAAGGCGTTTGTTGTAAATCACTGCGACGGACGAGCATCAATCAATAAGGGCGGTTATTAAAAGCTGATTGGTTTGAGGCGACGCAGACAGCCAGAGTCTGACGGGAACAAACATACTGAGCTTCCTCATCAGCTTTCTGCATCACAGTACGAGCTGTTAGCAGAATGTAATCTGCTGACTAATGACAGCAGGTGCAGGGAGCTGGTGTCATGTGAAAGGTGAATAAATCAGCAGGGAATCAAGCTCCAGTTTGTCTTTGCTGAGAACAATTCTATTAGACAGTTAACCCTGTGAACTCTGAGCTCCTGTCTCATCTTTACTCATTCTGGTTCATTTTTCACCACAATCTAAAGTCCTGTAGCTCCAAGGAAACAGAATAAAGCAGAGAGAATCAGAAATGTCTTCTGTAGCAGTATGACAGGCTTAGAATGACACAAAGAGACAAAAAAAGGCACAAAAACAACGTAAAAAGAAGCAGAAATGACAGAACAAGAGCAAAAAATGATAATGTGATGAAATGACAGGAAAATAACACAAAAAGTAGAAAAATCAATACAAAATGTTACTAAGCTGACACAAAACTACACAAAAATGCAAAAATGACAGAGAAAGCTGCAAAAATGACACAAAAAGTTGCAAAAATTCCAAAATGATGACATGAAAAGAGGCAAAAATGACATTAAAGATGAAAAATGACATAAAAAGAACACACAAAGTTGCAAAAATAGCACAAGAAGATACAAAACGACAAAAAGTAAAAAAAACCCTAAAAATTACACAACTATGACAAAAAGACACAAAACTCACTGAAATTTTGATAAAATATAAAAATCTGCAAAAAAGTGACCAAACAAAAAATGTGTAAAAAAGTTGTAAAAATTCCACAACAGTGACACATAAAAATGCTCAAATGACACAAAAAATATAAACATTCCACAACTATGACATGAAAAGAGACAAAAAAGACAAGATGAAAAAAACACAAGACACAAAAAGAGTGAAAAATGAGATAAAAATGTGATAAAATGACACAAAAAACACAAATAGCAGCAAAAACAACACAAAATGTTGCTAAACTCACACAAAAAATGTAAAAATGATACAAAAATGCTGCAAACACACACAAAAAGAGAGTGAGAAATGACAAAAAGTGTCACAATAACACCAGCAGTTCTAAACTTCCTGAACGCTGCACTCAACACCTGCATTGCACCTTTTCTCTGATCCTCAATCCTCTCCTCTGCTGCCGTTTTCTCCGTCGCTCTCGTCTCCTAAACTTAACGAGGAAACGACGTTAATTATCGTTATCGTTTCTTAGATTAGTGACGCATAAAACACCTGCAGTGCTCCTCCTGCCTCCTCTCTGCTCCAAAAACACACTTTTCTACATGACTTTAGTCGTTCAGCTGCGTTTTCTTTGTCCAGAAACGAATTAAATGTCACAAATACAGATCAGTCCGCCACAGAAAATAGTCCCCAACAGTTTTATATCAGCATATATGGAATATAAATTCATATCAGTCGGAGAATTAGTGTTTTCACTTTCATAAAAGGTCAACAGAACGACAAAACAGCAGAAAAGACACACAAAATGACTCAAAACGAACACCAGGAGACAAAAAAACACATAAAACCAGCACAAAAATGCACAAAAAGACAAAAAAAGACACAAAAAGGCACAAAAAGGCCAGAAAAGTAAGCCAACTGACCACAGAAAACCAGAACGAAATGAAAAAATGATGCTAAATGATCGAAAAGACTGATTTAAATAAAAAATACACATAAAATAAACACAAACAAACTCAAACTGATTTAAAACAACCACAAAAACAAACAATCTGAATTAATTTGAATTTTTACTCAACAAAAATTGGAAAAACTTTGAAACAAACATCGCATTGAGTCAGACACTGCCTGCAGTTCAGCCAAAAACGCCACAAATTTTTATCACGTGTTGTATGCTTTGTTCAGAATTATTTGTTTTTACAGAATCTTTTACCGGAAACAGTTTATTTTTGGAAAATTTTTGAACAAAAAAATGCAAATAAAGTGATTTTGACGAAATATTGCCATTTTAATCTGAAATTTGCGTAATTTTTCCAACAGAACGGCACATCTCAGGTGAGTAGTTCAAGCACCACCAGAAAGGTGGAAATCTGTAGAATTTTTATGTTTGTACAGTTCCTTGCTGTGATAAATGGTTTAATTCAGTTGACTTTTAAAACAGACAACTTCCGGTTTAAACCGACTGGCTGGTTTTGGGGTTCAGACGGTTATTGAAGCGGCACCAAATGAAACAAAGATGCAAAATAATCAAAAAGATGCTCAAAATGACCAGAAAGTGATTTAAATTTTTAAAAATACACGTAGAATGGACACAAACCAACACAAACTGATTCAAAACAACCACAAAAACCAACAATCTGAATTAATTTTAGTTTTTACTCAATAAAAATTGGAAAAACCGTGAATGAAACATCGCATTGAATCAGACACTGCCTGCAGTTCAGCTGAAAATGTCCCGACTTTTTAATTACGTGACTGTTCATCATAGTTGAGTCACTCATAAATTAACAGTTGTTTTTCTCAGGATTATTTGTTTTTTACAGATTTTTTATTTTTTTTTAATCACAAATGGTTTATTTTTTGGCAAATTTTTGAACAAAGTATGTAAAATAAAGCGATTTTAAGGTGAAATTTGTGTAATTCTTCCAACAAAACCACACATCTCAGGTGAGCAGTTCAAACACTACCAGAAAGGTGGAAATCTGAGGAATTTTTCTCCTTTTACAGTTTCTTGCTGTGCTCAACGGTGTAATTTTGTAGATTTTATTCGTATTGTGTTCGAACGTCGTCGTCTGAGTTCATCTGAATTTTCCTGTCAAGCTGCTGCAGTCTTCAACTCTCTGCACCCATTAGCTGCAAACCGCGAGTCGGTGTGTGTTAATGCATCGTTGGAGGTGTGTGTGTGTGTGTGTGTGTGTCTGTGAGCTCGGTGGGGGGAAAGGTCGCCATTTAAAAGAGATTAAAACGCTGAAAGATGAATAGTGTCGGACATTTTTACGCACTGCAGGGCTGCACACACACACACCGATGCAAGGTCGGATGAGTGTGTGTGTGTGTGTGTGTGTGTGTGTGTGTGTGTGTGTGTGTGTGTGTGTGTGTGTGTGTGTGTGTGTGTGTGTGTGTGTTCAGCCATAAGGTACCAGCCTCCCACTGCTGCCCTTTATTTCCACACACACTCGTACTTCCTAAAAAATGAGACGTCAACAGCAGCACTGCAGGACTGGAGGTGTTTCTTCAAGGACAGCAGAGAGAGAGAGTCGCTTTCCACCGTCATTTACACCAAACGGACGCTTCTACTGCACATGCAGGAGTGTGGAGAGCAAATTCTGTCCTTTCACTCGTGATTTCGTGCCCAGATTTTGATCATTTTCAGGGGCTATTAGTTCAGAGATCCTCGGAAGGTTGAAAACTCAACATTCATTGTCTGTTTTTAAAGTTTCAGCTCTGATAAACATCATGAATCGGAATAAAAGAAGACGGCTCTTCTTCTGTGTTTACAGTGTATAAATACACACACATATATATACACTTAGTAGAGAAGCTTTATAGAAACACCATAGCACCTTCAATTGAAAACTTATCTGTGAAATGGCTTGAAATTGTCCAAAATTACCCTCAATGGCATTTTGACATGACCAAATTACCAAAATAACTCTAACTTGTCCAAAGTGATTAAATAAGTGAGCAAACTCATTCACAATTTGTACGAAGCAGCTCACAAATGGTCCAAAATTACAAACAAATTGTCCAAAAATGATTCAAAAGTTGTCCAAAATGGCTCAGCAATGATCCAAAACTACTCAAAAATGGTCCAAAATGACATAAACATGTTCAAATGTAGTCATAATAGCAAAGAAACCTCGTCTTGCCAAACTTTCCACATATCAGATTCTACTGATGTTAGAGCCTCAAAGGTTCTTGAAATGTCGACCAAAGGCTGTACATCAGTAGAAATACGGATCCATCCATTTATAGACAGCTGTTTCTGAGCCCTCATCAAATTTAACGGCTGTTTTCTGGACATTATAGGAGATCAACCCCTTAAAACAGCTTCACGGGTCTTTTTTAAGGCAAAAACAACAAAATTCCCCAACATAAAACGTATTAAGTTCTGAGAATCCAGATGAACATTTGACAGAACTAAGTTTTGTGTCATGAGTAACAAATCTGAAGTAAATCTCAGACGGTGCAACAACACTGTCTGAAACAAGACAAGCTGAACCTCCAGCAGAACCAGTGTCAGTCAGTTTGACGTGTTCCTCGCTGTGTTTTTGTGTGTTTTTGTGCGTTTTCCTACTTCGGGTGGGTGAAATCGTCCACCAGCGTCACTTTCTCCACCAGATCTCCTCCGATGGAGCGGACCAGCTCGTAGAAGTCGTTCTCGGTGAAGCCGTCGTCCGGCAGCCAGAAGGAGATGTCGTTGGAGAGCGGGGGGTATTTACTGAGCGGCTGGGAAAACAAACAAACAAACAAACATGATGAGTGACGTCTCAGCTGGTGGCGTAAACACAACAAATCTGGAGTAAAAGTATAGATATGACTTGAGACGAGGCAGCGACTCTTCTAAAGCTAACAGATCACTCACTACAGGTCCAAATTCTTCTTGGGAAGTTTTATTCTTCAGTCTTCTACTGTCCAACATGCAGATCATTTTATTCTACACCAAACTGACTACATTTGGTAAGATTTGCTTTACAAGTGTCGGGACATGGAGTTTACCTCATCACGCTCTTTTTGTTACATCTGATTAATATTGTAATCGTGGTTCAATAGTTAGGCAGTTAAGAAGGGAGGCAGGTAATTGGGTGGTTGACTGAGTAGAAGGGTAAACAAGTGGTTGTTTGGTTGGTTGGTTGGTTGGTTGGTTGGTTGGTTGAGTGGTATGTAGGCAGCTGATTTGCTGGTTTGGTAGTTCAGAAGTTCTTTTTTGGTTCAGTAGGTAGGCATACAGATGGTTGGTTGGTTGGGTAGATAGATAAACAGAAGATTGGCTGGTTGAGGAAGTAGGCAGGTAGATGACTGGTTGGTTGGGTATGTAGGTGGGAAAGTGAATGGATGTTTGGGTAGGTAAACACGTATGGAGGTGATTGGTTGGATGTTTTAGCGAGTAAGTAGGCTGGCAACTGCTGGTTGGGAGTTGAGTGGGTAGTGAAATGGTTGGTTGGTTGGTAGGTAAGTGGGCAAGTGAGTGGTTGGCTGGTCAAGCTGTAGGTTGATTGATTAGATAGATAAGTAATTAGTTTAGGTTATTATGAACATTATAAACAATTGCATAGTAAATGGAGATCCAGTGTTGCATCAAACTGTCGTTAGGCATCTATGACCTGTGCTTCTTTAAATTGGAGCATTATGCACAGATTTGTAAAGACCATGGAGGATATTTCTTTCTCCATATCTGGGAATTCAACAATTTGTTTTCTACAGATGATAGTTAGTGTGGAATTTTTAAAGGCCTTCAAAAATCTTGAAATTTTGTTTCATGTGCCACATTTTATTGGGTTTTCACTCTATTTGAACTACATGCTACATGACGGTTTAACTCAGCAACATATAACATGTAAGAGGAGGAAAGCACTGAAAAACAATGAAACTAAGTGTCTTGGGGAAAGGAGAAAAACATTTTTTCAAGATTATCTGGAACAGGGTTTGGCTGGATCTTGGACTCATTAAACAAAGACATAAAAATGTTGGAACGAAGGGATTTATCGACACATCGGCTGTACAGACGGCAAGAAGAGGGGAATAAAAAAACAAGGGAGGGAGAGGAATATCCCAGGAGGAACAAGGATTAAACATCAAAGAAATTGTGAGAATAAAGAAAGAGATGAAGCTAAAGAGTAACGAGGAATGTGTGAGAGAAACCAGAGAGCAGAGACGAGGAAGGAAGAGGAGAAAGTGTAAAACACAAAGACAATAACACATTAAAGCTTCATCAGAACGACAGAATAAATCTGATGTTTTATGCAGCGCCAGACTGAGAGAGAGTTTTCTATCATCTGTCACTTGTTTAGAATACAGAGAGAAGCTTTCCCTCTTGTTCCTCGCTGCTCTTTTCACTGTTTTCTCTCCATTTTAATGCTGTTTATCTTCTGATTTTAATATTCATCACTGAGACAAAAGAGACGAGGAAGAAAGGAACGGTGACATAATGATCCCAAAGTCTACAAAAATATTATATAACAACCCCGGCTTTTATTCAGCCAAAATTCTGCAAAATAAAAAAATCACCAGAAAAATATAATTAGAACTTTGATGAAATACTGCGGCAAAGGAAGGAAGGCTGATGGGAAGTTAGCGAGGTAGGTGGGTGGATAGTTGGTTTGTAGGTAGGCTATTGGTTTGGCGATCGGCTGGGTAGGTTATCAGACAGGCATGCAAGTCATTGGGTATTGAGTAGGTGGGCATTTAACTGTTTGACTGGGTACGTATGAGTAGGCAGTTAAATGGAGTACTTGGTGGTTGGTTAGTCTATTGAGTAAATAAGCTGGCTGGCTGGCTGGCTGGCTGGCTGGCTGGCTGGCTGGCTGGCTGGCTGGCTGGCTGGCTGGCTGGCTGGCTGGCTGGTTGGTTGGTTGGTTGGTTGGTTGGTTGGCTGGTTGGCTGGTTGGTTGGTTGGTTGGCTTGTTGGTTGGTTGGTTGGCTGGTTGGCTGGTTGGCTGGTTGGTTGGCTGGTTGGTTGGCTTGTTGGTTGGTTGGTTGGCTGGTTGGCTGGTTGGTTGGCTGGTTGGTTGGCTGGTTGGCTGGTTGGTTGGCTGTTTGGCTGGTTGGTTGGTTGACTATGTCAGTGGGTAGGCATTCAACTGGTTGACTGTTTTGTTACTTGGGGTGGATTATTGACAAATTTGTTGTTTAGATGGATAGACAGGTCGATTTGGGTTCACTAGTCTGTTGGTTGGTGATTTGTTGAACCTTGCTAGTTTACGAGGTAGTTAGGGAGTAACTTAAATTACTGGAAATAATGAATTAAACGAAAACCTTAAATAGATCACTACGGATACTATTTTTTTTTTTTTTTTACATTTGTATCATTATTTTAACTTCAATTTATGAAGTAAGGAAGGTATGGAAGGCTATTCATATTTATGCTCGTTTTCTTTATTTTATTTTAAATCTGTAGAAATACTTTGTAAAAAAGACAAATGAACAGGCTGAATGCATTGGTCTTAGCCTTAAAACATTACTTTTCATGTATTTTTTGGAGGAAGAACAGAAGGCAGGTTGGTAAATGTTCACATATTTTTGAGCTCACAGTGAGAAGGAGGTAACTGAGGAGGCAGATTATACTATTAAGGCTTAGTGGCGCTGGACAACTCCCTGGTGTGTGCTGTTTGTGTGTTTGCAAACATGGATACACAAACAAAAACACAGACACACATCAGAAGCTCATTTCTGGTTTGGCCTCTGGCGGTCACAGTTCATTACTTGTGGATCCAGGGTTTACAGGGAGAAGCGGAGATGTCTCGGCCCAAGAGAGGTGCACTGACCCTGGGCAGAAGATGAGCCGAGCTCCCCTGGTCCCTCTGGAGGAACCGAGTTCATCAGCAAAACTAACAGAGGTGGACAGCAGCAGGAAACAGGGTCTGTGCTCGCAGACATCCCTCCATTTCCTCACATCTTCGTCTTAACATCACTGTTAGGATGTAGTATGACCTTTTTTCCTTTCTCTTTCATTCTGTCTTTCACTGTTTTCTTTTTTGTTTATCGTCCTTTTTCCTTCAGTCCCACCTTGTTTGTCTTCATTTATTGGCCCATTCTTTCCCTGCTTCCTCTCTCAGTCCATTTTCTGCCTCGTCCACTCCCTCCCCTCCGTCTTCTCCTCTGTGCCCTCCAACAGTCACTCGAAATGCTCTTCATTAGAGAAGACGAGAGTGGACAAAAAGCACCTTTAGCGGGGACGGAGTAACCGCTGTGTGAACCTGAAGCTGAGCGCCATGATGCCGGTCGGGTCAGGGGAAGTGACTGGTGCCGACTGATGTGAGCCCCCACTGTCACGATGTTTTATACATGAGGTTAAGAGGCTAGAACACACACGGGAAGGATAAAAGGCTCAAAGTAAAGTAACAACACTGAACGATAAGAAGCAGTGGGCTGGACGGTTGTGTAGGTGCTGTCAGTGGGCAGGTGATTGATTAAATATGCAGGTAAGTTGGATTTGCAGACAAGTCTGTTCATAGACTGATGTTTGTTTGGATAGAGAGGTAGATGATTGTTGGGCTAAATGTGTAGGTGGTTGATTTGTTGGCAGACTGGATACAGAGGTTGGTATGTGCTTAGACAGATGTTCTGTTGACTGGGTAGGTTGGTAGACAGCTGTATTTTTGGTTTGGTTAGTCGGTTTAGTGATTGGTTTGTTTGTTAGTATGTAAGTAGGTAAGTCAGTGTTTTGTTGGTCGGCTCTGGAAGTGTTTGGTTGGTTAGATAGATAGGTAGGTAGGTTGTTAGTTTGAAAGATAGGTCAGATGATCAGTACGTTGGTTGGTTTGTTGGTCGGTTGGTCGGTCGGTTGGTTATATATGGAGGTAAATGTGCTGATAGATAGTTAATCGTGGATAGGTAGGGAGCTGTGTGGTTGGATGGTTGGTTGAAAAGGTAGGTGGTTTGTTGGTAGATAGGCAGGTTGATAGTTGGTTTGATAGTTGGGCAGGTCGGTAAGTTAGTGGTTTGGTAGAGAGGTAGGTCGTACATTGGTTGGTTGGAGAGAGACAACTGAGTGGCTGGTTGGTTGGATAGATATTTAGGTGATTTTGAGAAAAATGCAATGAACAAAGTTGTCATCCACTATGATTCAGTAAATGGGATAAACTTTCAGTTCATCTTTTAGTTGCTAAATCTTCATCACATTCTTTTATATCAACCAAAAAAACAGGAACTTTTTCAGGGTTAAAGTTCCTCCGGCACATTGTGTTTGGTGTTTTCACAGCAGAGAGCAAAGAACAACGAGGTTCAGCGAATTAATCCGCTGACGCATCAAATGGAGCTCGGATTCCCTCTGAATGTCATCCTCTGCAAAAACCGAAAACAAAATCTGGACTTTGGTGGTAAAATATACACTGCTCCATTCTGATGACTGCTGCTCACAGTCTACTAGAAAAACAGCATGTCTGCAGATGAAGGCTTTTAAAAATGGCATGAAAGTTGCCGAAATTGTTAGGAACGGCTGCAACACCGAGTACACTAACTCTAGTTACTGAAATGAAAAGAAGGACAAGAGCAGAAAGCAAACAAAATTTTGTTGCTTTCATCATTAGACAAACCATCTTGACTCATGGGAAGTCAGCTCTGTCCTGTGTTCTGGTGTTGGTACCTGGAAGACGATGGGCTGGTGGATGTCCTGCACTCTGAACTGCTTCAGGAAGCGTTCGTCCTGACTCCAGAACAGCCGGATGTCTGGGATGCTGAACAGAATCATGGCCAGCCTCTCCAGGCCCAGACCGAAGGCCCAGCCCAGCTTGTTCCCGGCCCCTGCTGTAAAAACACACAGAAGACAGACTGTCAACAACCACATTAACAAATGATTTTAATCAGTCAGTGTGGTTGTCAAACAGCACCTGCCAGCTTAGGAGTCAGATATTCCCATCAGGAGCTGGTAGTGACCAGAAACACAGACAAATGCCAAAAACACCGGTGATAATGACATGTGGAGAAGCTACTATTATTGCTATTATTATATTAGCTGATAACCTACTTTTTACAAAAATTTTAAATAAGTAACTATCAGGGCAAGTTTTGCATTTTTCAAAACATGAAACCTATTTAAGTTGAAAGAATGGACAAACTAATAAATGGTCAAATGATTTATTGGAAACATTTTGTAGACTGACTATTAAACAAACTGAAACCATGTAATGCATCCCTATGCTACTCATTAGCATCTCTATGCTACTCACTAGAATCATTATGCTACTCACTAGCATCCTTATGCTACTCATTAGCATCTCTATGCTACTCGCTAGAATCATTATGCTACTCACTAGCATCCTTATGCTACTCATTAGCATCTCTATGCTACTCACTAGAATCATTATGCTACTCACTAGCATCCTTATGCTACTCATTAGCATCTCTATGCTACTCACTAGAATCATTATGCTACTCACTAGCATCCTTATGCTACTCATTAGCATCTCTATGCTACTCACTAGAATCATTATGCTACTCACTAGCATCCTTATGCTACTCATTAGCATCTCTATGCTACTCACTAGAATTATTATGCTACTCACTAGCATCCTTATGCTACTCACTAGCGTCCTTCTTGATACGCACTAACATCCTATGCTGTTCACTAGCTTGATTATGCTACTCACTAGTGTTATTATGCTCCTCATTAGCGTCTCTATGTTACTCACTACCATCACTATGCTACTCACTAATGTCCCTATGGTACTTACTAGCATTTTGATACTATTTGCCAGAATCGCTAGCATCATCACAATACTCACTAACATCCTTATGCTACTTATCAGCGTCTTTCTGTAATGCACTAGCATCCCCGTGCTTTTAGAATCAGGTTGAAGTTCTGAAATATCTGTACATTCCCTGAAGTAGACAAATGTGTTCATGTCTAAATGTGTTTCTTGGTTTGTGTGGATATTTCTGAACAGTGATGTCCTCACTACGACAGAAAGACAGGCAGGTGTGAGTGTTAGTCCAGTAAACTCCTCTATATTATTCAGGACTTCAACTTAATGCTGTCAATAAATCTATACAACCTTATCTGACCGCCTACAACACACACACACACAGTTTACTCAGTTATTCTGATACTGTGCTGATCGAACACGACTCCTCCACTCTGTTTTCAGTCAGAGTGTGAGCGATTGTGATTCCCTGAAGGCAGCCAGCTGGACCGAAGCTCACTGCTGCATCTGATCTGCAGCCGTGAACTCAGTCACATGTAGAAGACATGCAAAAAATGTGTTTAGGTGGCTGGTTTTAGGAGAGATGATGGGATTCATCTGGACTGATTTCAGGTCAGCACCCATGTTTCTCGTTAGCATGGCCATGCTAATGACTAACATCCCTATAGTACTCACCCATGACCCAGGGCTAGTCATTAGCATTTCTTTGCTCCTTCTTAGCATCCTTATACTTCTCTGTAATATTCTTATGCTACTCACTAGCGTCCCAAGGCTACTCACTAATCCCCATGTCAGTCATCAGCGTAACTAGCAAGGTTTCTCACTAGCATCCTTAGGCTGGTAATTAGCATTGTCCTACTGCTGACTAGTGTCACTATCCAACTCATTACCATCCCTATGCTACTCCATAGAATTTCTACGCTATTGTCGAGCTTCACTATGCTACTTAGTCCTACTCATTGTCATACCTATGCTACTCATCAGTGTCCCTATGCTGTGACAGTTATCCCGAAGGTATTTAGTAGCACATGTAGGCTGCTCACTTACACCTTTTTGCTGCTCACTAGCATCTTTTTGATATTATCATCCCTATGCCCCTAACTGTTGTCCCTATGCTACTCACTAGCGTCCCTATGCTACTCACTAGCATCCCTATTCTACTCAATAGCATCCCTATGCTACTCACTAGCGTCCCTATGCTACTCACTAGCGTCCCTATGCTACTCACTAGCGTCCCTATGCTACTCAATAGCATCCCTATGCTACTCACCAGCATCTCTATGCTACTCACTGGCATCTTTATGCTACTAAATAGCATCCCTATGCTACTCACTAGCGTCCCTATGCTACTCAATAGCATCCCTATGCTACTCAATAGCATCCCTATGCTACTCACTGGCATCTTTATGCTACTAAATAGCATCCCTATGCTACTCACTAGCGTGCCTATGCTACTCACTAGCATCTTTATGCTACTCACTAGCGTCCCTATGCTACTCAATAGCATCCCTATGCTACTCACCGGCATCTCTATGCTACTCACTGGCATCTTTATGCTACTAAATAGTATCCCTATGCTACTCACTAGCGTCCCTATGCTACTCACTGGCGTCTCTATGCTACTCACTAGCGTCTCTATGCTACGCACTGGCATCTTTATGCTACTCAATAGCATCCCTATGCTACTCACTAGCGTCTCTATGCTACGCACTGGCATCTTTATGCTACTCAATAGCATCCCTATGCTACTCACTAGCGTCTCTGCTACTCACTGGCGTCCCCAGGCTTTTTGCTCGAATTTTGATGCTGCTCACTAAAAATTAAATGGAAACTTTCCATTTAATTTTGCTCACTAGCATTTTTTTGCTACTCATTATCGTCCGCATGCTACTAGCTAGCATCCCAAAGCTCCCCGCTGATGTTTGAGGCTTCTTGCTGGAATCCCATTGGTCTCACCAGCAGTTTCTGCTTTGCAAACTTGTTGGTCCTCTATTTCGTTTAGTTTTCAGAAAGTTCTTCCGCTATTAAGAGGCTGCAACCGCAATGATTTTGTGTTTTCATATATAATGTATTGATTACATGGAATTTGATTATCTGAGCAACAGACAAACAGTTCTGACTCCAGAGTCTGCAGACGATCAGGACGAAACACGATTAAACTCCAGAAAAGTCAATAATCTCAGTCTGCAGGACGGTTGGTTTCACATCCGTCAGTCACTCGTTTTTCAAACAGCACGCTCCTCATTTCAGAACAAAACTCTTCAGCTGCTTCGAGGCAGGTCGAAGCAAAGGGCAAGCGCTCGGTGGAATAAAGGATTATGGGTAAATCCGAGGATTTGGGGCGTTTTTGGCCTGGGACCTAGATGAGAGGAGAGTGGTTCCTCTCTGCGGACGACGCCTAATTGAGACAAACCTGTCTACTTTTTGAAGTGCAGACCCTCCGGAAACTGAGTCCGTGACCCCTGTCAGGGCCGTGAGCCGCAGTTTAAGAAACAGGGCAGGAAATATTCATCCACAGAGACAGAAACAGCTGGGACTTAAGTCTGAAGTAAAGTTAGTTCATTCAGTTGGTGGATTCTAAGAGAAAAAAGATTAAACTAGAGCCTTTAAAGCCAGTCCAAAATCACATGAGAAAAAACAACCTGAAACCAGTCTAAAACCAGCTTAAAACCAGATAAACAAGCCTAAAACCAGCCAAAAACCAGCTGAACCAGTCTAAAATCAGTCTAAAACCAGTATAAAACCAGCTTAGAACTAGTCAAAGAAACCGTCTAAAACCTGCCTAAACCTGTGAAAAAGCAATGTAAAAAATGGTCTAAAACCAGTCCAAAACCAATTCAATACCAGCCTAAACCAGCTTGGAACCAGCCCAAAAAATGTTGAACAGTAGTCTAAAACCAGCCTAAAATCGCCCTAGAACCAGTGTCAGATCAGTCCGAAAACAACCAAGACACTTGAAAATCAACCAAAAACTCTTTTAAATACAGTTCAAAACCTGTTACAAAAACTAGTCCAAAAACTGCATGAGACTATTTCAAAACCAGTGTGAGACCTGCTTGAAACCAGTCTAAAATACAGTTCAAGACCCAGTCCAAGACCCAGCTTAAAACCTTAGAATTAGTCCAAAAAAACAGTCTAAAACCAGCTAAACCAGCCTGTAACCAGCCCAAAAAGGTCTGACAATAGTCTAAAACCAGCCTCAAACCAGTGAAAAAATCCAGCAAAAATGGTCTAAAACCAGTCCAAAACCAATGCAGTACCAACCTAAAACCAGCGTAGAACCAGTCCAAAAAGGCGTGAAAGCAGTTCAACACGAAAAACCCAGCTTGGAACTGGCCCAAAAAAGCCCTGAAACTAGTTCAAAATCAGCCAAAAATCTGTCAAAAATCTGCGTCAGACCAGACCAAAACCATCCTAAAATTAAATTAAAACAGTTTAGAATCAGCAAAAAACTCTTCTAAATGCTACTGACTGCTCTGGATCCTTAAAAAGATGAAAGCTGCAGTCTGATTTCTGTCTAAAGTGGAGGAAACGCTTTAATCCTGCTTTGTACCGTCCATGTTTCACATGTGAAGGCTGCAAATCCCTCTGAGCCGCCGCCGCCTCCTCATCGCCGCAGAGGATTTAACAGGTGAAATCAATACAGGTCCGCGGCTTCTAACCGGATCCAGCAGGTCGACATAATCAAGCCGTCAGACCCACACCTCTCAACAGCAGCGTCTTTTAATGGATTTTTTTCTACTTGTCAGATGGAGACTCTCATAACAGAAGCAGTGTGAGGCTAAAATGAGAACAAAGGTGACGACTAAACAACTGAAGGATCCTCTCCATCGTCACAATTCATCAGAGCTGGAGGGAAAGTCGTCGCTGCTGGAGGAGCTTCAATCTTTTCTGCTGAACAGTGAGTTCAGACACAGAGAAGTCCTAAAATCTCCAGAAACCCCGTGCTATGTCCACTCGGCCTTTCAGAAACATCTACAGGAACTCACTGTGTTTTTCTGTGATCGATTTGAGGGTTCAAATCAGTTCAAAAACAAGTCCAAAACGAGTGCAGTCTGGACAAAAAGTTGACAAAAAGCATCCTAAAAGTATGTTGAAAACTAGCCTAAATGCAGTTCAAAGTCATCCATAAAGATTCCAAAAAAGCCAAAAATCTGCATAAAACAATCCAAAGAAACAGTCTATAACCCATTTCAAAGTCTTCCAAGAACCAGTCCAAAAACCAGCGCAAAACAATGGTAAAACCAGCATAAAAACCAGTCTAAACCAGCCTAAAATCAGTTGAAAAGCAGCCGAAATCCAGGTCAAAACCATCCTAAAATCAACCTAAAACCAGCCACAAAC
Organism: Acanthochromis polyacanthus; assembly: GCF_021347895.1. Classification (NCBI taxonomy): domain Eukaryota; kingdom Metazoa; phylum Chordata; class Actinopteri; family Pomacentridae; genus Acanthochromis; species Acanthochromis polyacanthus. The sequence goes on along the minus strand of NC_067132.1, from coordinate 30,748,528 downwards.
CTGCATGAAACAATCCAAAAACCAGTCTATAATCCAGTTCAAAGTGTTTTCCAAAAACCAGAATCAAACCAGTCAAAGAACAGTCCAAAACCAAGCCAAACACAGGTTTCTGGTTGGATTTAGATCGATTTTAAGATGGTTTTGACTGGATTTAGGCTGGTTTTGACTGGATTTTTGCTGCTTTTCAACAGGTTTGAGGCTGATTTGACGTGTTTCCAGAGAATTCCCGCATGAAGAGCCGCTGAGCGTCCGTCAGCCGCATAAATCTGCAGGAATAATTAGTTGTGAGGAGCAGCGCCGAGGCCAGCGGCTCTGATTTGGTTTCCAGACTCGTATTGTGAGGTCGCTGTTGGGTGAGGAGTGGGCGGAGAGGCTGGATGTAATCTGGACATTTTTCTAAATATTAGTGCGTGGGCCGAGGAGGAGGAGGAGGAGGAGGAGGAGGAGGAGGAGGAGGAGGAGGAGGAGGAGGAATTACCGCCTCTGATTGCAAACGCTGCCGCTCATTACGATGATGTGGAGCCGCCGGGCGCCGTGCACACCAACACACACACACTTTCTGCTTTACATCCTGGTCTCGTCGGGCGCCGTCCAATCGGCGGGCGGGGAATGTGGTTTCTATGGTAATGAGCTCAGGTCACAGGGGTCGAAGGAGATGAAGGAATAAATCTGCACTTCATGAAAACGTTCAATCAATCAGATGGATGGACCTCCTGATCCTCCTCCTCCTCCTTCATCTTCTTCGGTTTCTTTTACTTTTTCCTCTTTGTTTTTTCTTCTTCATTATCACCTTAATCTTTTGTTGTCCTCCTTCACCTCCAGTGTTCTCCTTCTTCTTCTCCTTTTCCTTTTGCTTCTTCTTCTTCTTGCTCTACATCTTCTTCACTTTCTTTTTCCTTTTCTTTGTCTTTTCTATCTTCCTCCTTTCAGTATTTCTACAAACAGTTGGTTGTGTGACCACTAAATTACAGTTTTACTGTATTTAAATCAGCAAAAAAAAACTCAAACCATAAAATGACCATTTATTGGATATAAATCATCTAAAAATGTCTTTATTTTGCAGATATTTACTTTCATTTTCACCATTTTTACAGTTTTGCAGTGTATTTTATCTATTTTCAGTGTAATTTTACAGATTTTAGTGTTTTTAGGAGGTTTTAAATGAACCTGACCTCAGTGGAAATGTCCAGTTATTTAACTTTAAAGCCTCACAGCTCCGAGCAGGCTTTTATTTTTATATTCTGTTATATTTTCCTGCTGTCTGGCTTCTGCTCCTCCTCCATCCGTCTCCATTCCCTCCTAATCAGATTTGCCATGAATATATTTACGGCGGTGTTATTATTATATATTAGAGGCCGTGTGCTGCCGCTGCGGTTTGCAGCCGCAGCGTTGTGATTAAGCGTAATGATCGCCGTGACAGAAAACAGCCGTCGTAATTAGACCGCTGGAATCTGAGGCTGGAGCTGCTCACCAAACCAAAGAGAAGGAAGAGGAAAAGCCGCCGTCGGTCAGACGAGAAACAAGAAACACGGAGTTTCTTCAAAACTCAGACACGGAATTAACACGACGAGGCAACATTTAGACGATAGAAAGACAAAAATGATTTAATAACGAGAAAAATAACACAATGTCTGCTCAAAACTGGAAATGTGACAGACTGGAGAGTCAAGGTGGTTGGACAGGTCTATTGACTGGAAACTTTGGGGTTGTTGGTCTGGTCTTTAAACTGGAGATTTTGGATTGGTAGGGCTGATATAAAATCTGCAGAGTTTCAGGCTATGGGATAGGGCTATAAACTGGATGTTTGGGTCTAGGACTGGTAAATAGATATTTTGAGCTAGAGGGATAGGTCTACTAACTGGAGTTTTGGGATTGTTGGGATGGTCTATAAGCTGGAAGCTTGGGTCTAGGACTGGCCTATATACCAGACATTTTCAGCTGTAGGGCTATGCTTATTAACTGGAGCTTTGAGATTGTCGGTTTATTAAATGGAGATTTTGGGTGGTAGGACTGGGGTATAAACTGGAAATATTTGGTTGTAGGACTGGTCTATATACTGGAGTTTTGGGGTTGTTGGATAATCAATTGGAGATTTTAGGTTGAAGGATTTGCTTATGAACTAAAGATATTATGTTGTAGGACTGGTCTATTCACTGAAAATTTTAGGTTGTAAGATTGGTCTATAAACTAGAGTGTTGGGGTTGTAGGACTGGTCTATTTACTGGACAGTTCTAGTTGTGGGACTGGTTTATAAACTGGAAACTCTGAGTTGTGGAATGGTCTATGAACTGGAAATCTGAGATAATGGACTGAACTACAAACTGTAAATTTTGGGTAGTGGATTAGTGTATAAACTGGAGATTTTAGGATGTAGGACTGGTCTATTTTCTGGACATTTTGAATTGCAGGACTGGCCTATAAACTGTAAAAGCAGTCAACGAACTTGACGTCTTCAGTTGTTGGGACGTGTCTATAAACTGGAGGTCTGATAGTTCCAGAGGTCAGCATACTTTGTACTGAACTCCTCATGTTCCAGGAATTAGTCACCTCCGACTGCATCAGATCTGGAGCTGCTCTGATTCATTTCATCAGAGCTTTGAACAGCAGAAAAACCTCAAACATGACGTACGAGAGGCTGACGTCCAGACAGAGTGTGTGTGTGTGTATGTGTGTGTGTGTGTGTGTCTGCTGCAGTGTGTTGCAGACGTCAGACCGACAGATTGCTCGACACCCGGCGAGGATCGATGTCCTGAGAGCAAATATCACAGTGAGGAGACGAGTGCCGGGCCCCCTCCCTCGGCCAATCAGGAGGCAGCGATGACATCACCGTGCAATGATGACATGACGGCAGTGGTGATGCGTTCGAGTGAGTAACCGGCCGTCCGATGACGTGATGATCGGTCAGAGTCCACAGACAGCCGCAAGTCATATCAGTGTAGAGACTGGTGTCTGCTGATCCAGGAAATATACTGGACCAAAATGGGTAAAAAACCTAAATATACTGGACCAAAATGGGTAAAAAACCTAAATATACTGGACCAAAATGGGTAAAACACCTAAATATACTGGACAAAACTGGGTTAAAACACCTAAATATACTGGACCAAACTGGGCTAAAACACCTAAATATACTGGACCAAACTGGGTTAAAACACCTAAATATACTGGACCAAACTGGGCTAAAACACCTAAATATACTGGACCAAACTGGGCTAAAACGCCTAAATATACTGGACCAAACTGGGTTAAAACACCTAAATATACTGGACCAAACTGGGTTAAAACACCTAAATATACTGGACCAAACTGGGCTAAAACACCTAAATATACTGCACCAAACTGGGCTAAAATGCCTAAATATACTGCACCAAACTGGGCTAAAACACCTAAATATACTGGAGGAAACTGGGCTAAAACGCCTAAATATACTGGACCAAACTGGGCTAAAACACCTAAATATACTGGACCAAACTGGGTTAAAACACCTAAATATACTGCACCAAACTGGGCTAAAACACCTAAATATACTGCACCAAACTGGGCTAAAATGCCTAAATATACTGGACCAAACTGGGTTAAAACGCCTAAATATACTGGACCAAACTGGGCTAAAACGCCTAAATATACTGGACCAAACTGGGCTAAAACACCTAAATATACTGCACCAAACTGGGCTAAAACACCTAAATATACTGGAGGAAACTGGGCTAAAACGCCTAAATATACTGGACCAAACTGGGTTAAAACGCCTAAATATACTGGACCAAACTGGGTTAAAACGCCTAAATATACTGCACCAAACTGGGCTAAAACACCTAAATATACTGGAGGAAACTGGGCTAAAACGCCTAAATATACTGGACCAAACTGGGTTAAAACGCCTAAATATACTGGACCAAACTGGGCTAAAACACCTAAATATACTGGAGGAAACTGGGCTAAAACGCCTAAATATACTGGACCAAACTGGGTTAAAACGCCTAAATATACTGGACCAAACTGGGTTAAAACGCCTAAATATACTGGACCAAACTGGGTTAAAACGCCTAAATATACTGGACCAAACTGGGCTAAAACACCTAAATATACTGGAGGAAACTGGGCTAAAACGCCTAAATATACTGGACCAAACTGGGCTAAAACACCTAAATATACTGGAGGAAACTGGGTTAAAACGCCTAAATATACTGGACCAAACTGGGCTAAAACACCTAAATATACTGGACCAAACTGGGCTAAAACGCCTAAATATACTGGACCAAACTGGGTTAAAACACCTAAATATACTGGACCAAACTGGGCTAAAACGCCTAAATATACTGGACCAAACTGGGTTAAAACACCTAAATATACTGGACCAAACTGGGCTAAAACGCCTAAATATACTGGACCAAACTGGGTTAAAACACCTAAATATACTGGACCACACTGGGTTAAAACAGTCAAATATCCTGGACCAAACTGGGTTAAAACACCCAAATATCCTGGACCAAACTGGGCTAAAACACCTAAATATCCTGGCCCAAACTGGGCTAAAACACCTAAATATCCTGGCCCAAACTGGGCTAAAGACCAGTATAATCTGGGCCAGTGTGTGAGCCTGGTAATAGACCTGTTAGTTGCTGCGGTGATGGATAAATCTGGCGGATGGTCGCTGATCGTGACGTTACTCGTTGAGCGTTCGCTTGGTTTCCGTCGACTCGTTTTCGTCTTCCCTCTCCAGAATCTCATCCGTCTCGCTCAGATTCTCGTTCTTCTCTCGGCTGGAATCTTCCCTCCACCGCTCCATCACTCGCCGCCTCCACTTTCAATTACACTTCATTTTTCTTCCTCCTCCATCGCTCCTTTTGTCTGGTTTGATTCCACCTGAGATTTTTCTCTCCGGCGTCACGACGCACTTCATCCACACTTTCACTCCACAGCACTGACAGATAGAAGATGCTTTCTGATTCTGTTCTGAATGAAGAACCGTTCCTCTGGAGGGCTTTTAAAACCCGATTATGATCAGCTTAACTTCAGATCCAGTATCAGGGAGAAACAGTAGAAAAGAGCAGAAAATACTGGACCAAACTGAGCTAAATGACAAGAAACTATTGAACCAAACCCCCCAAAAACAGGATATACTGGACCAAACTGGGCTAAAACACCAAACATAAGGGACCAAAAAACAATAATATAGGACCAAACTGGGGGAAAAAATGGAACCAAACTGGGCTAAATCATCAAAAAAATGGGACCAAACTGGGGAAAAAATATGGGAACAAACTGGGATGAACTGCATAAAATACTTGACCAAACTGGGCTACAACACCAAAAATATGGGACGAAACTGGGCTAAAACAAAAGAAACTGAACTGAGCCACAGCTCAATAAACTAGGATATATTGGATTTTGCATCATGTTTATGTCTTTTTGTGTCATTTTCATGACATTTTAGCAGATTTCTGTGCCATCTTTGTGTCTTTTGTGTTGTTTTGGTGCAAATGTAGCATCTTTTGTGTAGTTTCGTGCCTTTTTGTGTCACTTTTGCCCCTTTTTTAGCATCTTTTTGGTAATTTTTGTGTCATTTTAGCATCTTTTAGCGTCACTTTACAATGTTTTGTGCCAGTTTTATCTCTCGGGTTTTTTTAAACATCATTTTGTGTCTTAAATCACTTTAGCATATTTTGTGCAATTTCAGCATAGTTTTGTGGAATTTTTGTTTCATTTTCGTTCCATTTTAGGAACTCCTCATTTCATTTTTGGGCCATTTTAACATTTTTTTAGTGTCATTTTAGCATGTTTTGTGTCAGTTTTATCTCTTTCGTGTTGTTTTAGCATCTTTTGGCGCAATTTGTGTGTCTTTATGTCATTTTAGCACCTTCTCCTGTCAGTTTTGTGTTAATTTTTGTGTCATTTTAGAATCTTTTAATGCCAGTTCTATCTCTTTCATGTTGTTTTAGCATGTTTCTGTATAATTTTAGTCTTTTGTCACTTGAGCACATTTTCAACCCTTTTCTGTTAGTTTTTTTTGCCTTTCTTGCCTTTTTCATGCAATTTTATGCCATTTTCTGTAACTTTTGTGTGATTTCAGCATGTTTTTATGGCATTTCCTGTCATTTTGTGTCACTTTTGTGTCTTTTTCATGTTGTTTTAGAGTCTTTTTATGCCACTTTTGTGTCTTTTTTGCCATTTTAGCACCTTTTGTGTTGTTTAGAGTCTTTTTGTGCTATTTTAGCACCTTTTTGTGTCACTTTTGTGTCTTTTTGTCACTTCAGTGCCGTGTTCTGTCAGTTTTGTGTCTTTTTCGTGTCATTTAGCATGTCCAGGAGCAGCTGATTCTTCCTATAAAGTTCATCTTCCAGAGTTCCAGGGAGCTGGCTGTGGTTGTGAAGTTTGATCCCGGCGGAGCGTCGCTGCTCGGTGATGAATATGGATCATGGAAACAATACGAGGAAGCAGCGTTCGCCTCCTATCGAGCGTCGCTGCTGAATTAGTGATGAGGACGCGTTAATTATGCAGCGTGATCAGTAACCAGGCAACGGGCGGCTTCACCTCGCTGTCTGCAGATCAATAGGGGGGGAAGTCTGCTCTAGTCAGGGTGGAGGACCGAAAACTTTTCAGGCTTCATTCTGGGCTCTTTTTGTGTCGTTTTAGCTTCTTCCTACGCAATTTTAGCACATTTTTATGGTTTGTGGTCATTTTTAGCATCTTTTTGTGTAATTTTAGCACATTTTTGTATCTTTTGATGTCATTTTTGTGTCTTTTGGGTAATTTTTCGTATCTTTTTGTTTAATGTTTGTGTCTTCAGTGCCATTTTAGCATCTTTTCTGCTATTTTTGTGTGTTTTTGTGTCATTCTGGTATTGTTTTTAGCGTCATTTTGTGTAATTTTATGTATTTTTGTGTGTCGTGTCATTTTAGCATCTTTTGGGTCAGTTTCATGTCATTTATGTCTTTTTGACATTTTTGTGTCTTTTTAAGCAAATTTTGTGTCTTGTGTATTTTTTGCAACTTCTTGGGTCTTTTTCTGCATCTTTATGTGTAGTTTTGTCTTTTTGTGATAGTTTGTAGCACCTTTTTCTGTAATTGTCTTTTGTGTCACTTTAGCACATTTTTGTGTCATTTTAGCACATTTCTGTCATTTTTAGCACATTTTTGTGTATTTTTGGTCCTTTTGTGATATATGTAGCACCTTTTTGTGTAATTGTCGTCTTTTGTGTCATTTTAGCACATTTTTGTGTCATTTTTAGCACCTTTTGTGTCATTTTTGCATCTTTTGTGTCATTTCAGCACCTCTTTCATTTTTTATCACTTTTTGTGCAATTTTCATGTCATTTTAGCATCTTTTTGTGTAATTTTAGCACATTTTTGCGTCTTCCTATGTCATTTTTGTGACGTTTGTGTAATTTTTAGCATCTTTTTGTTTAATGTTTGTGTCTTCAGTGTTGTTTTAGCATCTTTAGTCTTTTTTATGTCATTTTCAGCACCTTTGTGTGTATTTTTTGTCTTTTTGTGATAGTTTTAGCAACTTTTGTGTAGTTGTTGTGTTTTATTTCATTTTAGCACATTTTTGTGTCATTTATCACACATTTTGTGTAATTTTTGCATCTTTTGTGTAATTTCAGCACCTCTTTTTTTTTTTACATTTTTTATCACTTTTTGTGCAATTTTCATGTCATTTTAGCATCTTTTTGTATCAAATTCCTGGTCATCTCGGACAAAATGCAGTCAATTTGGACAAAGTCTGGAGTAATTTTAGAGATTTTTTTAGTCATTCATGGCATTTTGAATCATTCTGGACTGAAGGTTTGGACTCGTTTTAGTCATTCTGGAGAAGTTCTACGTCCTTCCTCTCCTCTAATAAATACAGTCGACCATCAAACTGAAGTTAAAGGTCCAGCAGGTGGTTTGAAGCTACGTAGCTGCTAAATTTCAACACGTGTGAAGAAAGAAAATCGGCTTTGTGTGAAAATATAAAGGACACGACACGTCAACGGCACTTCTAAAAGCTGAAAGTGTTTTTATGGACTGAGGGCCAGAAATAGTCGGAGTTTTAGATCCCACCTGTGTACGTGAGCTTTGAGAATAGCAGCAGAAAAGAGGCGCCGTGTTTTCGCTGAAGTCATGTTCCTGCTGCCTGAGTGGGCGAAAACACAAACATGACTCACGACTCCACAAATACTCTTTGTTTTCTCTTTTAAACACACAGAAATACTCCGGTAGAGCTTCACACTGCTTTCCATGAAAAACCTCCTCCTGTTTAACCCTTTAGACACCAGGCAGCCTGTGTGGGTCACTGCAGCTACTTTTGGGTCTTTTTTTTTCACATTTGTGTGTCCTTTTATGACATTTTTGTGTGATTTTAGCATCTTTTTGTACCATTTTTGTGTCATTCTTGTGTGTTTTTTTGTCATTTTAGCATCTTTTGTGTCAATTTTGTATCATTCTGGTGTTATTTTAGCACTTTTTGTGTAAATTTCATCTTTTTCTGACATTGTTGTGACATTTTAGCATCTTTTGTGTAATGTTAGCACCTTTTTGAGTCATTTTTGCACATTTGAGTTTGTCTTTTTGTGATATTTTTGAGGGATTTTAGCATTTTTGGGTCATTTTCATGTTGTTTTAGCACCTTTTGTGTCATTTTTAGTCTTTCTGTGACTTTTTGTGTCATTTGAGCGTCTCTTTGTGACATTTTTGTGTGATTTTAGCGTCTTTTGTGTCAATTTTGTGATTTTTTGTCATTTTTTTAGCTTTTGCATGTTTTGTGTTAGTTATGTGTCATTTTTGTGTCATTTATGCCATTTTTAGCATATTTTGTCTCAGTTTTGTGACATTTTGGACTCAAGTTGAGTTATTTGGACAATTTTTATATAATTGTGGGTCAAATTTAGCATCATTTCACATGAGATTCACAAATACTCTTTGTTTTTCTCTATTAAACACACACAGACATAATTAGGTACAGCTTCCCTCTGCTTTCCATAAACTACCTCCTCCTGTCGGTGAAAACCTCTCAGAGACACGATGCAGGTCTGAGATCAGCCGGTAATTACGGCGGATTACCGGGAAAGGCCGGGCTTTGGTGAGGTGAGGTGTCGGAGCTGCTGCACAGCTTAGCGGCCTGATCCGGTGTTTAGCGGAGGTTAAGACACTTTGTCATCCACACGGCGGTAATCAACGGTCCTGTACAGCCGCCCAGATTACACAGAGACTAACGATGGAGGCCGAGGGCTGCAGGGCCAGACTCACACAGATTAATGAGCTGATGCAGGAGTGAATATACGACGGAAACACACTCCATGCTGGACGCTGATTCTCTGAAGGTTTGTGGATTTTAGCCTCTGATTGTTTACATCTGACTCTCACCAACAAACGTGCTCCACAAATAAAGCTTAAAAGTTTGTTCTAGATACTTTCAGTCCAGTTCAATCAGAGGTCATGTTTATAGAGTGCTAGTTTGTGAACACATACTGGCTAACATTATCTTGTCAGGCTAATGTAGCAGCAAAACATGCTATTAAGGCTAACATAGCTGAAGTAATGTCTAACTCTTATTTAGGTTATCAGCCAAGATTAGCTTGTTTAGGCTAATACTCCCACTAATGCTACATTGTTTCAGGTCCTGTAGGAGGTAACATTGTCTTGGTAAGGCTAAATTAGTGGCTAACATTGCCGTCTTTAGGCTAACAGGCTCTTTAGTGGCCAACATTGGACCAGGAATATCATGCTTGGGCTAATGTAACAGCTAGGATTAGCTTGTTAAGACAAATTCTCCTGCTAATGCTATATCGTTTCATGCCATGTAGCAGCTAACACTGTCTTAGTAAGGTTAAAATAGTGTCTAACATTGCCTTCTTATCTTCTTTAGGCTAATATAATGGCTAACATTATTAGTTTAGACTCATATAGCAGCTAACAAGTTCTCATTAGCAGCTATCTTCTCGAAGCTAACATAGTGGCTTACGTTACCTCGTTTAGGCTAGTAAAGTGACTGACAATTTCTTGTTCAGATCAATGTACTGGCTAACATCATCTTGTTTTTGCTAATGTAGTGGCCAACATTAGACCAGTAATATCTTGCCTGGGCTAATGCAACAGCTAAGACTAGCTTATTAAGGTTAAAACTCCAACAAATCTAATATCGTTTCGGGTTATGTAGCAGCTAACATTGTGGTGGTGAGGATACAGTGGTGGCTAACATTGTCTTTTAATCTTCGTTAGGCTAACACAGTGGCAAATATGATCACGTTTAAGACAACACAACAGCTAACATTTTCAAGTCGAGGCTCATGGAGCAGCAAACATGATCTTCTTTAGGCTAACATAGTGGCTAACATATTATATGAGACAATATAGCAGCTAAGAATTTCTTCTTAAGACAAAGACAGAAGCTAGCATTATCATCTTTAGGCTAACATAGTGGCTAACATGTTGCTGTTTGGTATAATATATCAGCTGACAGTTTCTAGTTAAGACTAAGGTAGCAGCGAACATTATCTTCTCAAGGTATACATAGTGGCTAGCATATCTTGTTTGGGATAGTATATCAGCCAACAGTTTCTTTAAGACTAAGAGAGCAGCTGATATTTTGTTAAGGCTAACATTATCTTGTTTAGGTTAGTTTAGCAGCTAACAATGTCTTGTTAAGACTAACATAGTGGCTAACATGAGCTTGGTTAGGCTAATTTAGCAGCTAATAATGTATCATTAAGACTAACAGAGTGGCTAACTTTACCCTGGTTAGGCTAATTTACCAGCTAACATTGTCTTGTTAAGACTAACATTGTTGCTAATGTTATCTTTTTTTAAGCTAATTTAGTAACTAAGCAATATGTTAAGATTAACATAGTGGCTAACTTTGTCTTGGTTAGGCTAATTTAACAGCTAACCTTGTCTCATTAAGACTAACATAGTGGCTAACTTTGTCTTGGTTAGGCTAATTTAGCAGCTAATACTGTATCATTAAGACTAACAGAGTGGCTAATTTTACCCTGGTTAGGCTAATTTACCAGCTAACATTGTCTTGTTATGACTAACATTGTGGCTAATGTTATCTTTTTTTAGGCCAATTTAGCAGCTAGCCAATATGTTAAGACGAACATAGTGGCTAACTTTATCTAAGCTGAGATTAGCTTGTTTAGGCTAAGGCAGTGGCTAACATTATCTTGTCTAGGGCTAATGTAGCCGCTAACATTATCCTGCTTAGGCTTAAGCTCATTATATTGAGTCTCATTCATCAGTCTGTTGCTCTTGCTCTTTTTTTGCTTCTTTACTGGTGTTCCCAGAGTCAGAAATGCTAATGCTAACCTCGTTTTTGTTGTGCTGAACCTCCTCCATCACTGCTGTGGTTAATCTAACTGTACAACATTGTGTAAACAGCCTCAGCGGATCCATCCAGATTCCTGCTTTCATTAGCACAAACCTCTTTATTCCCTGTAGTTGGACTCTGTTTAACCCGTCGCTGGTGTTTTTCATTAAAAAGCAGGAGCATACGGGGGATAAACTGTGTCCTCTCTGGACTACAAACTGGATAATGAGGCTGGAGAACGTCGCCAGCAGAAGGAGGGAAATCCCCCCAACACACCTCCACCAACACCGCAGTGTGTGTCTGTGTGTGTCTGTGTGTTTGTTCACCAACGTTAGTGTGAAGTGTGTGTCGTCGAGTGTGTGTCTGGCTCTCAATGTCTGCCTCTCCATCTGTCTACCTCAAACACAGTTGGGAAATGTCGGGCTTCGAACGTTTCCCTCCTCAAACACACTAATCATCTGCCGTACGACGACAACAGACATCTTCATGCGCTTCTTTGTGTCTGTGGATAAAATGTTTGAACCTTTTCTGTGTTTGTCTTGGATTTGATGATGGCAGAGCGGTGTCTTTAGCTCGCGTTCAGTTTTTCTTCACTGTTCTAATGGAATATTAAAGCCATGTGCCTCTATAGGAACAGTACAAGCATGGCCAGAAGGAGAGAACAATGTCTTCTGCCAGCAGGACGTAGTTAAAATGGAAAATAATAATCTCACAAAATGACAGAAACAACAAAATTGTGTCCAAAATGACCCAAGACATGCGCAAAAAGACTCAGCATTGGTCTAAAATGACTAAAAACCTGAACAAAATGATACCAAATCTGTCCAAAAGGACTTACAACCTGTCCAAAATGACACTGTTAGCAGTTTGCAGCCGAGTGTGCAGGGATGTGGATCAGCACCTGAAAGTCTGAGGTACTCTGATGAAAACTGGTGGATTGTTCCCTCTGGGTTGGGGGGGAGTTGCTTCCCCAAGCGAAGGAGTTCAAGTATCTCGGGATCTTGTTCACGAGTGATGGGAAAATGGAACGTGAGATGAACAGGAGGATTGGTGCAGCATCAGCAGTAATGAAAGCGTTGTACCGAACTATCATGGTGAAGAAGGAGCTGAGCCTCAAGGAGAAGATCTCAGTTTACCGTCCATCTACGTTCCAACCCTCACCGATGGTCATGAGCTCTGGGTAGAGACCCAAAGAATGAGATTGTGGATACAAGCGTCTGAAATGAGCTTCCTCTGTAGGGTGTCTGGGCTCAGCTTTAGAGATAGAAGGAGAAGAGCAGACATCTGGAGGGAGCTCAGAGTAGAGCTGCTGATCCTTCACCTCTGAAGGAACCAGTGGAGCTGGTTTGGACATCTGATTCAGATCCTCCAGGGAGACTTCCTTTGTAGGTTTTCTGAACACGTCCTCCTGGGAGGAGACCCCGGGGTAGAACCAGAACCATCTGGAGGGATTATTTATCTCATCTGGCCTGGGAAGGACTCGGGATCTTCCAGGAAGAGCTGGAAAGTGTTACTGAGAGGAGGAACGTCTGGAACGACCTGCTTCATCTGCTGCCTCCATGACCCTACACCGGATAAGAGGAAGAACATGGATGGATGGATGGATGGATGGATGGATGGATGGATGGATGGATGGACTAAAAAGTGGTTTAAACAGACTCAAAATTTGCCCAAAATGACAAAAAAAATGGTCTTAAATGACTAAAAATTGATCTAAAATGACTACAAATGAGTTCAGAATGACTCCAAACTGTAGAAAATGAAAACTGAAGACGTCTTCAGGTCCTGATAAAGACGTCTTCTGGTCTTAATAAAGACTTCTTCAGGTTGAATATTCAGACTCGGCTGACTGAAAGCCGTCTGTCTGACTGAGTCTCTGAGGAAGGAAACAGATTTCCTCTGCAGCGTCGGTGGAGAAATCATTCAGAATCTAACGAGTTCATTATGGAGCTGCAGAGACATTCAGGAGGAACCAGAGTTTATGAAAGAAGCTGAAGGTTTGATTCCATTTTATAACAATAAACCTGGAGAGACTCTTTAGATCAAATTCTAATTGAAACCAAAAAAATGTCTGAAATTATTCCAATTTTGTCAAAAATGACAGAAAAATTTGTCTAAAATGACTAAAATATTGTCAAAAATGTGCCAAAAATGACTAAAAACCTGAAACCTGTCCAGAAAAACTAAAAATATTTAAAATGACTCTAAATTTGTCAGAAATGACTCAACTGAAAAAAACATCCAAATGACGAAACATTGGTCCAAAACGGTTTAAAATTTGCCCAAAATGACTCAGAAATGATCAAAATTGACTAAAAATTGGTTTAAAATGACGAGAATGTTTCATAATTATTGACACGTTTTAGAGCGACGGCGGTTTTAATGTCGTCCAACTGAAATTTAACCATCTGCTTGAGTTTATTCACACATTTAACATGAACTACTCTCTCAGACTGGATCTAAACATCTCAGCTGGATCCTCTGTTTTCTTCGTCTGTGATGTTGGAGCTGGATTCTGTCTCTGATCCACGTCAGTAAATCTGCCGGCTGCTCGTTAAGACGCTCATCTATCGACTCCTTCTGTGGCGTTTCTGGGCTGGAATTCGCCTGAAGCCGTGAATCACGAGTTCTGTTGACATCAGGACAGTGAATGCATCATCGCAGTGATTCAGGGATTATTCACCGTCGGTTCAGGTACTGACCACCCAGTCGCCTTCTGTGCTCCACATTATCACCAATCTGTCGGCTCGTTGTTGGTGTTTGTCCTTAAACGTCTCATCAGCAGCAGCACCGGCGCTGCTTCCTGCTCTTTGTTCCACTTCAAACTTTAATATTACGACTTCAACTTCGTTCACGGTACTTCTGAATACGTCCAAAATTACTAGAAAAAAGTCCGAGGTGACTCAAATATCTCATTAAAATGACTCAAAGTTTGACCGTGACTTGAAATTTTACACAATTATTCAAAATTTGTTCAAAATAACTCATGAAGGACTTAAAAATTCTACAAAATGGTTTAAAATTAGTCTGAGATCATCTTAAAGTTGACCAAAATTTGTCTAAAATGACCTGAAAAGAGTCCCTGATTCAAAAAGAGTCCAAAATGACCCAAAAAATAAAATGGCTCAAAATTAACACAAAAGGACAAAATGTGTTCAAAATGACTCAAAATTTGTTCAAAATCACTCAAAAATGGTTCAAAATTTTTCAAAAATGACTCAAAATATATTCACACTGATTCAAAATTAGTACCAATGTCTCGAATTTTATTGAAAATGATCCAGAATTACTCTAAATTTTTCAACATGATCTGAAAATTCCTCAAAAATACTCAAAATTTGTCCAAAATAACAAAAACGGTCCAAAATTTGTGCAAAATGGCTAAACGTGGCTGAAAACATCTCAAAATGTGTTCAAAAGGACAAAAACTTTGTCAAAATCGAGCCCAAATCATTCAGTTTTCTTTTAAGGCCGGTTTGGTCCGGCATATTCTGCTGCTTTTGTTTTGTTGTTGTTTGTTTGTTTGTTTGTATCTTTGTATACAATTAGTTTATAACTGTTTGAGTAATTTTACAAAATCTAGTAATTTTGCTCGTTTTGTTTTTTGTGTTGTTTATAAGTTGCTTTATTTGTTTACTTTCTGATTTGTTTGTTTCTCTTTAAGCCAACGTCTGAATCAGACAAACTGAGTAACGTCAGCGTTCTTTACTCTTGGTTGTTACATTTGATGAGCTTGTTTGTTGTTTGTTTGTTTTTGTGCTGCAGTAAACACTCAGTTTGGACACAGCAGGCCTGAAGTTTCCCTCCAGTCGGTGCCGCTACAGAGTCGTACATCCTTCTCTGTTGGAGGATTTCTGCTCTGTGGATTCGGCTCCGGTCGGATGAAGACGTTTCCAGGAGGAAACATGAGGCCGACACGTCGTTAAGCTGCTCTGAGGCTCGTCTGTTGCCACGGCGACCGCGGGAAACACGAGCGACCTTCACGTCCGACCTCGACGACGGGAAACACAAACGAGCTGAAAAGGTGAAACAGCGATTCGTCGGCGAGGATTTCCTCTTTTCACTCGTTTACGAGAAGAAGTGCTGCAGAGAAACCCTCAGAAATAAAAAAAGAATCCGTCCAGCTCTGTTAGAGCAGATTCCCTACAGCTGACGACACTTTTAGAACCTGAAAACCTGAAATTAGTACGATGCAGCGTCAGCACAAGACTGTGAAAGAGAGTTCATGTTCATCTGGGTCAATTAAAACAAAATTAAACAACAAATATTCAACAACAACCGGCCAAAAAGTAAAGCAGAGCTAAGACCAGGACCAGACTGAGGGAGAAGTGCTAGTTTTTGTTTGTTTTTGATTTTTTTCTTCACTGTGGTTCATTTTTCACAAGATAAAGTCTTCTATAGAAACAGAATAAAGAAGGAGTGAAAATCAGAAAAGTTTTCTGTCAGTAGGACTAAAAAGATAAAATATGCACAGATGACACAAAATATGTAAGAATGGGACAAAAATGACACAAAGACATGAAAAAATGACAAAAAATGACAAAAATAACACAAAAATAAGAAAAATGACAGAGAAATGACAAAAATTGACACAGAATTAAACAGAAATACAGAGAAATGACAACAAAAATGACACAAAAATGACAAAAACTACATAAAAATGACACAAAATTGCAAAAATATACAAAAATTCAAGAGAAATATGAAAGAATGACTAAAATGGACAAAAATGATACTAAAATGACCAAAAATACATAAAAATATGAAATATTGACACAAAAATGACAAAAAAACTGATTAAAAAAGATACAAAATTACACAAAAATGACAAAAAATACAAATAAATTACACAAATTATGTTTTATCCATTAGTTTTACAGATGTAAACTGCTAAAATCACATAACAAAATATTATTTTGCATGTTTATTATAAAAATGTTAAAAAAAGAAAATAATGTCCACATGAAAAATCAGTTTAGACAAATTTATTCTTCTACTTTTCTCTGTATTTAAATCAGCTAAAAATATGATTATTTTACAGATATTACCATAAAATGAAATAATAATGATGTAGATTGTAAAAAATGTAAATTAAATAAGTTAAAAATGATGATTTAGATGAACTAAATAGAAGATTTTAATGATGAAACTGGACCAGCTTCATTTAATGGTCATTTCTATTACGGTTAAATTACCGACTAGATTAAATTTAGTTTGATCCAAAACTTGGAAATTATTAGAATAAACACAGAAAACTAAGGTTGACTCCAACAGAATGACTGAACGCTGAATGAAGCTTTAATCCGGTGGAAATGCTTCATTTTTTGCACATTTAAGGAGTTACTTTGAGTGTAAATGTTACAAAACGAGACCTGAGCGCTGAGTGACTTCACATTTCTGTCCTCTGTTTGCTCTAAACGCTGAATTCTAGAGCAGCTGCAGCGTTTTAAGGTGGATTTGTCCTTTAAGGCTCCGGCATGTCGCCTGGTTACCATGGCGTCAGCATCCAGGACCAACACCAAGGCAAACAGCGACAGACAAACAGCTCCGTCTGTTCACGGCAGCAGTACTGCAGCACATGAAGTACCTCAGAGTCAGAAAAACACCAGAGTTTAAAGCAGAGCTCAGCTTTACAACGGCCCTTGAACTACTCATCTGTGCCTTCCTGTTTTTGGTGTTTCAGTCCAGTTTAGTGTTTAGCTGTTTTAGCCCAGTTTGGTCCAGTATAAGTTGATGTTTTAGGCCAGACCAGAGCAGACATTTTGTTTGCTAACATAAATATAATATTTAATATTAAAGCCTCCAGATGACGCCTTCAGTAGACAAACTCCACAGCTGGAACTGAGCTGTTTTAGATTGACACAGATGAGAGGAAACGGAAAAAACCTGCGGAAAGTTTGTAGCAAAGAAAATAAAGCCTGAGCTGGAACAGACACATACACACACACACACACACACACACACACACACACACACACACACACACACACACACACACACACACACTGCATTGTGTGTTCTCTGTGCAGACACCAGCTGTGCATCATTCTCCATGTAACACGCTAACCACTGAGTCAGGACGCACAGATGGCGACACACAAACGCCACGGCAACCAGAGAACACGAGGAGCTGCACGCGTGTGCCGGATGATCACGTATGACGGCGGTGAAGATGCAGGGCAAAGAGGACGATGGAGGCGCTGACATCACCCGGAGCAGATGCAGCAGCAGCATTCGTTCATCCTGCGGCCCACCTACAATCTGAACGTCACGTCAGCACACCTCATGTGTCACGCTGGACACGCCAACAACACGGAGACGTTCTTACTCATGTCGTTATTTCAGGCACAGACACCTGCAGCACAGCTCAGCTCTGACATTTACCTCCAACTATCCTCTCGTTACCATTTAAGGGACAGTTTTACTCACAAATGACTCCAAAATGTCATCAGAAGCTTCAAACGCTGGACGATGAGTCAAGAACAGAACGACTGACAGATCTGAGTAATTTATTTACAATCAGCTTCACATAAAGCAGAATAAAGACGCAAACAATCTAAACCATGTCCACGTTTAGTGTTTAGAACAACACCAGCTCTCCTGTCATCATGTAGATTTGATCACATGCTATGATGCCATGGCATGTGACATCATATGACATCCCTTCATGTTATATGATTTAAGGTCACGTCACGTCAGGTCACATCGGAAAATGTCAGGTCAGATCATATCATCACAATACCATAGGTGTAGTCACGATACTTTAGGTCACGTCACAGAACGTCATGATACGTTACAATACATCGTCTCATTTCAAATCACGATACATGACAGTATCTCGCGTCACGACATGTCATGGTACATTACAATACACGTCACGTCACGATACGTTACGTTATGTGACGGTACGTACATTATGTCACGATACACTACTTTATGTCACGATACGCTACATTATGTCACGGTACATACGTTATCTCACAATACGCTACGTTATGTCACGATATGCTACGTTATGTCACGGTACATACGTTATGTCACGGTACGTACGTTATGTCACGATACGCTATGTTATGTCACGGTACATACGTTATGTCACGGTACGTACGTTATGTCACGATACGCTATGTTATGTCACGGTACGTACGTTATGTCACGATACGCTACGTTATGTCACGGTACGTACGTTATGTCACGATACGCTACGTTATGTCACGATACGCTACGTTATGTCACGATACGCTATGTTATGTCACGGTACGTACGTTATGTCACGATACGCTATGTTATGTCACGATATGCTATGTTATGTCACGGTACGTACGTTATGTCACGATACGCTATGTTATGTCACGGTACGTACGTTATGTCACGATACGCTACGTTATGTCACGGTACGTACGTTATGTCACGATATGCTACGTTATGTCATAACGTCACATTATCATACATGTCAACATTAGATCATGACATGCTACAGACGTCGAGTCCTTGTGCCAGAATGTCTCTCCACGTTGTAATTTAGTCGCTCCATATGATGTCATGGCTTTAGGTTATATTATATGTGTTATCTTGTATTATATTTTATGTTTTTAAACTGTTTCCAAAGTGTTTTTAGGACTTGCAGGTGGTGTAAACTTTTCATTGAGACCATCCAGGTGATTTCACTGAATCTCTCCGGTCTACGTCCGACTGATCCGTCCCCTCCTGCGTTATGAGAGCAATAACGCAGAGGACAGGAGTTTATGCTGTGAATCTGAGCTGCTGTGTTTCAGAGCAGCGTGCTGACGGGACGAGTCGGGTTCGTAGAGACTTTCTGCATCTTCCACATCAAACTGAGGCCTGCAGACTCCAACAAACGTCCCCTGAAGGCAGCGGAGCCAGAAAGCGTTGCAGGACAAATCCCCGAGAAGCCGCTGAGGACGCTAAAGCTCCGGCAAACATCTCCGTCAGAGCCGCCGGCTGAGCATCGCGCCGGGATTTGTCCTGAGTTGATGATGTCATGGAGAGGATCTGATTGGCTTTGAGCTGAGAAGCTGCAGGATGAAGGTCGGCTCAGTAGGATCGCAGTTCACCGCTCGCAGGCAATAAAACACGACTCAACGTCTGCACTCAGGATCCACAGAATATGTGACCCCGCTGTAATAAAACCGCCGTCGCGTTTTATTACACTTTAAGACGTTACAGTGGCAGATTTTAGGAGGACGCTTCATCCCAGTTTGGTGCCGAAGATTTCCTTCTTTTGACTCAGACTTAGATTTCAGAGAGAAATATTATCATTTCTAGTTTCCTGCATCTGGAGCGTTGGTGTTTTAGTCCACTTTGGTCCAACATTTGTGGGTTTCTTTAGACCAGTTTTGTCCAGAATATATTAGTGTTTTACTCCAGTTTGGTCCGACATTTTTGGGTTTCATTGGACCAATTTGGTCCACTGATAAAGTCTTGATGCACAATAACAAATCTTCAACAAATCACTTCTTATTGCTGTAAAGTAACAAATTCTTATGAGTGTAACTGTGATTGTGTGGTATCATAGTAATTGTAAACAGTAAAATAATGTATTTTCCTGCAAAATCAATACTGTGTTGGTGTTTTCAGGAGGTAACAGGTCAGAAATCCAGCAGAAGTGGGACTAAAACAAGTCGTGGTGATCCAATAATAGCAGCCTCTTATAAATAGATGTGTGTATGTTGACAGATGACGACCCGTTCTATATTTACACCGGTTGTGGTTGATCTTCCTCCACATTCAGCGTCCTGGCTGATTAAAGCCGACCTGATTCTGGAAGGACAACGCACCCAGAGCTGCGATTTCAAAAACCCACTGCAGGCACGTTTTCCTCTGAATGAAATTAAGACCTTCATCATGAAATGTGATCTATTTTTATGTGCAGTACTATTTTTAGCAGCAACAGCAGCAGCTCCTCTGCAGAGCTCACTTACACTGCTTTAATATTTAACCATCACAACGAGGACCACTCAGCCAGAAAACACTCTTGTTGTTGTTGTTGTTGTGCGGCTCAGAAAACACACTCTTCATTCATCGACACACACATCAGACGTGGATTAAATAAAAAACACAGCAGCAGTTCTGAGTTCTACTCTTATTCAGCCTTTTCCTTCCACTTTGTCTCTTTGTTTAACATCTAAAAACATACAACATATTATCAACATGTAGAGCACAGACTTCTGCCGCTAAATGCTAAAGCTGAAGCTAACAGTTAAGACAGTTAGCCTAATTATAAGACTTATATTAAAATGACATTGTTAAAGCAAACAAATTACGTAAAGACACAACTTCTGGGCAGGAATAAGTGGTTAGCCTTAGTCTGCTTAGCAACCTGTAGTAAGCCCTCAAAGCTAATCGCTTAGTCCTGCTGAGACAGTGGTAATGCTAGTTACAAACCTAAAACAACCTAAGTTGAGGAAGCTAAAACTATACTTAGAAAATAGCAAAGGTAACCACAAACTGAAATCAACCTAAGTGAAGAAGGCTAAAACTAGCCACGTAAACTTGCCCATTGAACAATAAAGCTAATCACAAACTAAAACCAAGCTAAAATAAGAAGGCTAATAATAACCACTTCACGTGCGCAGTCTGCTTTTACATTGGTAATGCTAAATACAAACCTAAAGCTAACCGCTTCAATCTGTTCTGACAATAGTAAAGCTACCTGTAAACCTAAAATCCATTTTGGCTAAAGTTAATCACTTAAACCTGCTCAGATAATAGTAATGTTAACCATAAACCTACAGCAAAGTTAACTAAGAAAGCTAAAGATTATCATTTAATCCTGCTCATAAATAATAAAGCTAAAATTACCCTAAAGTAACATATATGCTAAGAAAGCTAAAAATAACCACTTAATCCTGCCAAAGAAAAAGCTAAGCTAACCATAAATTAAAGCAAAATAATCAAAGAAAGCTAAGCCTTAACAACATAATTCTGCCCAAACAAAGGTAACACCAACACTAATCCAAAGCAATCCAAGCTAAGAGTGCTGAAGCTAACCATTTAAACCAGCCTAGACAATAGTCAAGCTAACAACAAACTTAAAGCAGCCTAACTAAGCAGGCTAAAGCTAACCATTAAATATTTCTCAGTCGATAGCAAAGCTAGCCGCATAAGTGAAGCATCCTTAGCTAACTTAATCCTGCTGAGATATTGCTAAAGCTAGCCACAAATGTGAGGTGACCCAGTCTAACAAAGCTAAAGCTAACCTATTTCATTGTGGAGGTCTTTGTTTTGTTGACATTTACTTCACCAGTAACCAGGACGTTATCGTAGACGTTTCTGCCCTCATCGTCCACTCAGACTCTCCTGTCAGTCTGTTGTGTTTTACCTGTCAGGTGTCTCTCTGTTTCCCATCATGCACCTCACCTCCCCCCCGCTGCTGTTTGTTATGGAGGAAGCAGGTCGGCCTGAGACGGATCGCTGCACAAACAAATGTTTGTTCTGCCCTTCGCACACCCCAGAGATGCACAGACACACACACAGCAGTTTGTGTGTTTGTGTGTGTTCTATGTGCATGCGTGTGTGTGTGTGTGTGTGTGTGTGTGTGTGTGTGTGTGTGTGTTGTATGTGCGTGCATGTGTGTGTGTGTTTTATTTCTCTGGTTTATTATGGCAGCTTTGGGTTGTGTTTATTTTTGTGGTTTTCTATTTATTGTTGTTCAAATGTTTTATAGTGAATGTGTGTGTGCGTGCATGTACGTGTGTGTGTGCGTACGTGCATGTGTGTGCGCGTGTGTGTGTGTGGACACCAGCTGTCCACCAGTTATTGCTCTCAGTGGGAGTACTGGGGCTGACAGGGTGAACAGACAGATTGATGACATGTTGAATGTAAAATAATAATAATAATAATTAGAAAAATAATAATAATGTCCGCAAAATATATTATAAAGCATTTTTACGTGAATAATTTTTTTCTTTTATTTTTTACAATACTACATTTAAATCAGTAAAAATGTTATTTTACAGATATTTGACAAAATAATAAATATGCATATTAATGTATATTAGTGATTGGGATTAAGTAGCTAGCTTTAGCTTTGTTAGCTAAGGTTGGTTCACATTTGTGGTCAGCTTTAGCTTTTCTAGCTTAGGCTGCTTCACGTTTGTGTTAGCTTTAGCTTTGTTAGCTAGGTTGTGTCATGTTTATGGTTAGCTTTAGCATTGCTAGCGAAAGTTGTTTTAAGTTTGTGGCTAGCTTTAGTTTTGCAAGCTTGGGTGGTTTTACCTTTGTGGTTAGCTTTACCAATATCTCAGCAGGATTAAGATGTTAACTATAGTTTTGTTAGGAGGGTTGCTAGTTAGTATGGATTGCTTCATGTTTGTGGCTAGCTTTACCAATATTTCGGCAGGGCTAGGTGGTTAGCCGTAGCAGTAAATATAGTAAAATAGAGTAATTTTACAGTTGAACATTGTAAAAGAACAAATGTGTAAAAAATAGTGATTATTGAGGATATTTCGATTTTTTTTTGACGGTTTGCAAGTAAATTAATGTGTTTTCTGTTTTAAAAAAATCCAGTAATTTTAAATAAATTAATGGAGGAATGAAAAGGAAAAGGAGTAAAAAAAAGATTAATGGAAGGGAAAGTAAAGACAGGCAACCAGAAGAAGAAGAAGCTGAAAGGAAAAAATAAAGAAGAAGAAACAATGATAAGATGAAAGAAGATGGAAGAACAACATAAAATGGAGAGATGGATGTCAATCAGGGATGAGGGGTCAAAGGTCATCAGAAGGGGGCGGGGCTTAACAAGACTGAAAACACAAAGGGGCAGAAGAGGAAGAAATACTTCTATTTATTCATCCCTTCATCTTCTGATTACAGAGGAGTAGGAGGAGGAGGAGGATGAAGATGATGATGAGGAGGAGGAGGAGGAAGATGAGGCCCAGAGGAGGCGACAGACGAGTTTAATGAGCTGGATGGATGGATGAAGGGATGAAAGGAGGGGTCACATGATTTATTCAGAGCTGCAGGGGGGGCGGGATTAAAACTGGAGCTGCACCTGAACCACACACACACACACACACACACACACACACACACACACACACACACACACACACACACACACACACACACACACACACACACACACACACACACACACACAGGAGGTCCCGCAGGACGGCAGCTTTGAAAGGCTGTTAATTGTCGCCAACACGACTTTAATCAGATTTCAGTCTCCGCCCTCATCACACACACACACACACACAGATGTGGGCACGTGCACACACACACACACACACTCGCCCCAGGAGGTGTTTGTGTGTAAATCAGGTTTTGGCGAGGAGGTGTGGTCATTAGCGCCAAGTCCCATATGCTGCCCGCCGACACTGGAGGGAAAACCCCGGGGACACACACACACACACACATAAACACACACACACATGCACACTGGACAGACACACAAACACACAACCGAACAATCTAGAGTGTGTCGTCTTTCCTTCCTTCCTTAAGTCCATCCTTCCGTCCCTCTGTTCCACCATCCCCACTTCCTTCCTTCCAACGATCTGTCCATCCTTCGTTCATTCTTTCCTCGACTCCTTCCTTCCTTCCTTCCTTACGTCCTTACTTCTTCCATCCTTCTTCCCCTCTATCATCCTTCCTTCCCTATGTTCTTCCTTGCTTCTTTCCGTCCTTCCTTGATTCCTTACATCCTTCTTTCCTTCCTTCTGTCCCTCCATCCTTCCTTCCTTCTTTCCTGCATTCCTTCCTTCCTTCCTCAAACCTCCACACCATTAAAAATCAGACATTCATTTTACACTTTTCTTTTCTTTCAGTCTTTCCCTAATTTGCTCTTGAAACACTCGTGCACGCCCACACTTCCCTCTCGTGCACGCTCACACTTCCCTCTCGTGCACGCTCACAGTTCCCTCTCGTGCACGCTCACAGTTCCCCCTCGTGCACGCTCACAGTTCCCTCTCGTGCACGCTCACAGTTCCCCCTCGTGCACGCCCCTCCTTCATCCCCACTCTCCACCTCCCCAACATTTCCACTGCGGCAGTGTGGCTCGGTTGCCTTGGAAACCACTCATTCATCCCCCCCTCCTCACCCCCAATGCATCCCCATATACCCCCCCAACCACACACACACACACACACACACACGCAGAGTTGTGAGAGACGATGAGGACGGCAAAGAGAACAAAAAATAGATGAATGAACGAAGGAAAGGGTCGGGATGAAGTCTGTGTGTGTGTGTGTGTGTGTGTGTGTGTGTGTGTGTGTGTGTGTGCATGTGAGTGGCTGTGTGTGTGTGTAGGATTGAGTGTGTGTATGAGTGTGTGTTTGTGTGTGTGTGTGAGTCACTAATGTCAAGTCAAGAGCAAATTAGGGAAAGAATGAAAGAACAGGTACAATGAGTAAATCGCAGTGTGTGTGTGTATAAGTGTGTGTGCAGTCGAGTGTTTGTCGTTAAGAGCAAATTAAAGAAATAAATGAAAGAATGGCTGCAAATGGTTAATTTCTGTGTGTGTGCATAAGTGTGTGCGCATGCTGTTGTCCAGTCAAGCGGATATTAAGAAAAGAATTTTAAAAAAGGTCACAAAGGGTTTATTTCTGAGTGCTTGTGTGAAAGTAAAGTGTTTTAACATGAATGTGTGTGTGTGTGTGTGTGTGTGTGTGTGTGTGTGTGTGTGTGTGTGTGTGTGTGTGTGTGTGTGTGCGAACGAGGAGTGTGTGCACGAGGATGTCAAGAGCGTTGCTGCAGTGCCAAGGGCAGAGAGACACTGCCGATGTAATCCCTCAGTTTCACACACTTTTCTGCAGACTGTCGCCAGCATGACTTTAATTCACTGTGAGGGTTCACACACACACACACACGTTACATTAACTTACATTCATTTTCTACCAACCGACAAACAAACCAACCAACCAACCAACCAACCAACCAACCAACCAACCAACCAACAAATTAACCAACCAATTAACCAACTAACCAACCAACCAACTAACAAATTAACCAACTAATTAATCAACCAACCAACCAATTAATCAAACAACCAACCAACAAATTAACAAACCAACATACCAATTAACAAATTAACAAACCAACCAATTAACCAACCAACCAACCAATTAACAAATCAACCAGCCAACCAACCAACAAATTAACCAACTAACCAACCAACCAACCAACCAACAAAAAACCAACCAATTAACCAACCAACCAACCAACCAACCAACCAACCAATTAACCAACCAACCAACCAACCAACAAAAAACCAACCAATTAACCAACCAACCAACCAACCAACCAATTAACCAACCAACCAACCAACCAACAAAAAACCAACCAATTAACCAACCAACCAACCAACCAACCAACCAACCAACCAACCAACCAACCAATTAACAAATTAACTAACCAATTAACCAACTAACCAACCAACCAATTAACCAACCAATTAACCAACTAACCAACTAATTAAACAACCAACCAACCAACCAATTAATCAACCAACCAACCAACCAATTAACCAACCAACTAACAAATTAACCAACTAATTAATCAACCAACCAACCAACCAATTAATCAACCAACCAACCAACCAACCAACCAACCAATTAACAAATTAACAAACCAACCAACCAACCAACTGGTTAAAGATGTTACACTAATGTTCAGGTTGAGGATCAATCACATAAAAAACAACAAAAACCAGAACATTCTGTGACAAGAAAACAAAACTAAAGAAATGTTCAGAAATCCTGAAATATTTTTTGAAAAGAACAGCGATTAGTAAAATGAATCTATTTATAGATGATTTAAATCTAAAAGTTATGACCCCACTATAAAAGAACAAAAACAGAGTTCAGTCACACAAAACGCCACCAGAGTTCATGAACAAAGAGACAGCAGGGTCTCATCTGATCTGCAGCACCCCCTGCTGGCAGGGCACGAAACTGCAGCCAACATCGACTGGATTTTTAGAAGAAAGATCTGGAGGCAACGGTGGAACAAATGTGACAAATTTTGGGGAAAAATAGTCATTTGCGCATAAAATTGTCCTTTTTTAAAGATATTAGAATGCATAAATTACTCTCCATGTTACACCTGTCAACAAAACTGTCAAAACGATGCCTTTAATCAGAGCGAGTAACTGAAAAAATAGAAAAAAGGTCAGATTTTAAACTTTCCAATAGTCCTTGAACTGCCCATCTGTGACGTACAGTAAAATAAAATGACATTTTTTTCTTTTATGTTTTTTATACTGTCTCCTTTAACTTTTTTATCGTTATTTTTGCATCTTTTGTGTCAGTTTCATGTCCTTTTTGTGTAATTTCTACAACTTCTATGTCATAATTGTGTCTTCTTGCCTCATTTTTTGATCTTTTGTCTCGGTTTTATGTCATTTTTGCCCCTTTCTCTGTCATATTTGTGTCTTTTTACATCTTTTGTTTCATTTTTGGGTCTTTTTCGTGTCCTTATTAAAATTTTTATCTCGGTTTTGTGTCCTTTTTTTCTCCTTTGCGTCTTTTGTGTCAGTGTTGTGTCCTTTTTGCCTCTTTTTACATATTTTCATGTCATTTATTTGACAGTTTTTGGTCATTTTTGCATCTTTTGTGTCTTTTTGTCTAATTTGCAGATCTTTTGTCTAAGTTTTGGATCATTTTGTCTCTTTCTCTGTCACATTTGTGTTTTTTTTTTTTTTTACATCTTTTGTTTCAGTTTTGGGTCTTTTTCATGTCATTATGTCTGTTTTTGTGTCATTTCCTTGATTTCTTTTGGTCATTTTTGCATCTTTAGTGTTTATTTTGAGTCTCTTTGTGTCTTTCTGAATCATCTCTGAGTTCTGTCTCGTTCATCATTCTGTTTCCACAGATCTGCAGGACTTCCCATTGCAGTGAAAAATGAGCCACAGTGAGCTAAAATGTGAGTTTTCCTTTGGTGTAAATAAACAGTAGCGGACACATTCTCCTCTGTGAGTGTTTAAAGTCAGTTTGCTGTGCCGTTATTGATTTTCCGGCCTCTCCAGTCCCAAAAGAAGCGACATCCAGGCCATCTTTAAACCCTGGTGCATCCAGAAGTCTCCGTTTTAGATTCTCACCCAGGCTCCAAAGTCGCCCAACAAACAGGAAACAGTTTAAAGCTGCAGTAGTCCACATTTAGCTACTGTAACTGGATGAAAGGAGTCAAAAACAGAACAAACAGCAGCTGTTTAAGCACTTTCCTAGCATTAGCATGTAGCCGCTAACGAGCTCAAAGGAAAGTTTGACTCTGAGCTCCAGATGTTGTGTTTTACAGCCGCCAGAAATAATCAACGGCTTCAAGCTCCGAGCCTCAAAGTGTCTGAAAAGCAGATGCTGCGGCTTTACTGTGGATTCAGCGGTGATAATAATGTGGGAAAACTGTCCAATGTTTCCACGCCGAGACATTAAAATAGAAAAACGGATCCAGTTCAGGGGTTTGACAACAAAAAAAAACAATAAATAGGTTGGTTTTATTGTCAATCTTTGAGTCATAAAGATTAATATTTTATGAAGCTGCTATCTTTTGTTTTCCTCGTTAAATTAATCGAAGCTACACATGATGATTCGTTTGTTCTTTATTTGTCGTCATGGAAACAGTTTAAAGTGGGTGGTGATGATTCATTCTTTAATTATTTGTTCTTTTTTGTTCATATTTTAGTCCTCTGAATCCCAAAACCTGCCTGTTGGTTTTAAAATATTTTCAAAATATCAGAAACCATAAAAGCAGAAAGAATGAGGGTTTTCAACTTTCTGACGGCCCCTAAACTACTCATCAGGAAAACGAACCAAATCTCAGCCTGAAACTGTGATTTTTCATCAGAATCGTTTGATTCAACACGTTTCATTCATAAAACCATCTAAATATTTTGTGATCCTCCGTTAATAACGCTTCTGTGACCAGCAGTCATGTGAAGAAAATTCAGGGACTTTTTCACTGAACTGTCAGATTTATAAAAGCCAGTTTTAATATGTTAAAAATCTAGTATAAATATATAGAGGATAAATATCTATAACAAGCAGCAGTTAAGTGCAGCTACTGGTTAGCTGCAAACTAGCAGGAAGTTAGCTGTAAGTTAGCTGCAAGTTAGCAGCAAATTAGCAGTAAGTTAGCATGAAGTTAGCAGCAAGTTAGCAGCAAATTAGCAGTAAGTTAGCATGAAGTTAGCGGCAAGTTAGCAGCAAATTAGCCGTAAGTTAGCATAAAGTTAGCGGCAAGTTAGCAGCAAATTAGCATCAAGTTAGCAGCAAGTTAGCAGCAAATTAGCATCAAGTTAGCAGCAAGTTAGCAGCAAATTAGCAGTAAGTTAGCATGAAGTTAACGGCAAGTTAGCAGCAAATTAGCAGTAAGTTAGCATGAAGTTAGCATGAAGTTAGCGGCAAGTTAGCCATTGTGAAATGAGTTTTAATTTTTTTTGAAAGTGTATGTTTCAAAAAAACATACACTTGCTGTTGTCGTCTGTCTGTCTGTCTGTCTGTGTGTCTGTTTGTGTTAGTGTGTGTTAGTTTGTGTTTGTGTGTATCTCACCTGAGTTCAGTATTTCCTGCTCCATCACTCCACATCCCAGAACCTCCATCCAGTCGCCCTGGAAACGAACCTCCATCTCAAAGGAGGGATGAGTGAAGGGAAAGTAGCAGTCGACCCAGCGGACCTCTACGTCTGAGAGAGGAGGAGGAGAATAGAGGAGAACAAAGGAGGAGGAGAAGGAATAGAGGAATGAGGTTCACCGTGGTGTCCTTCAGTCGGTGCAGATCTCAGACCTCCAGCAGCTTCCTACCTTCTCCAAACAGCTGAGCGACGAGTCGAGTCAGAGTCTGCTTCAGGTTGAACTCCAGCAGCTTCACGGCCTCCAGACTGTGAGTTTCCTGCTTCTCTGGAGTCCGACGGCCGCCTCGTTCAAACAGAGACAGAAGATCACCGCTACGCACCTGAGAGAAGAGCTGAGATAAGGAAGGAGATAAAGAGATGAGATTAGAAGAGAAAAGAAAGAAGAGATGAGATTAGAAGAGACGGGAAAAGAAGAAAGACGAGATGAGACAAGGAAAGAAAAAATGACGTGAGATAAGAAAAGACATGAATAGATTACATGAGATTAGAAAGAAAAGAAAGAAGAGATGTAACGACATTAGTTAGAATAAGAAATGAATAGATCAGATCAGAAAAGAAAAGAAAAAAGAAGAGATAATATGAGACAAGATGAGATGGGAAAAGAAAAAAGACGAGATAAGAACAGAACATCTACCTCGTGGTTGGAGAAGAGTCGGACTCCCTCCATCTGGTGGAAGACCGGGTAGTGACTGGAGTCGATCTCGTCCCGCCGGTAGACGTCTCCGGCCAATAGGAAGGCGTCCAGCCCCGAACTCACCAGCTCCCTCTGGTGGGCCGACGTGTGAGCGCGAAGCATCGTGGTTCTGGGTCCAACATAAACACCATCAGTGACCCTTTCTGATGCTAAGCTAGCTGCTAGTTTCAGGTGTTCCTCACCTACAACCTCTAGTTTGCTCAAACGTGTGCAGAGGTGGAAGAAGATAAGCTAGACTAAGCTAAGCTAAGCTAAGCTGTACATCCAGGCTGACATCAGGAGGTTCTCTACAGATGCATTGTGGGTATTGATCGGTGTGATTCACCTGTTCAGGTAATAGTTGTCTCCTCGTTTCCTGCTTGGGTGGTCGGGAGGAATCAGCAAGCTGTCCATCAAAACATAGAATATTAGAATTCACACAATTCAACACAAACACGATGATTTATTTAAATTCTTCACTTTGGTTCACAAATATTTACTCATACAGACACAGAAAAATACAGTTAACTGACTAAAAACACGTCCGAAATGACTGGAAATGTGCCCTAAATCACTCAACATTTGGACAAATGGACTGAAACACGTCTTAAATGACTAAAAACATGTTAAAAATGACTAAAAAATGTCCAAATTGACTGGAAACGTTTGTAAACATGAGTTAGAGTGGGTCTAAATACCTGTTAGGTACTAGTTAGAACTGAGGAAGCCTCGTGAATAAAAGTGGAACATCTTTAAGAACCAAAAGAAGTCAGGCAGCCTGAGGGTCTATATTTCCTCTGTTAATCTGTAAACTCTGTACTGGCAGAGATCCGTCACCGACCTGTCGAAGTTCTGCTCCACGCTGACCACAGGACTCAGGTTGTCGTGGACGGAGAACAGCGGGTTTCCCCAGCGGCCGATGTAGGAGCTGTGGGGGAAGAAAGCGGTCGTTAGTGCTGATAAATGGACGGATTCAGAAATAAAACCAGACTGAAGGACACGATACTGCTGCTGTTCACAGAAAACCCACAAACCTGACAGCAAACGGTGAAATACTGTCGAACCAAAGCACAGAAAAACTATTCAGAGCCTTTAAACACTGATGAGCATCACCAGCAGCACCACCTCTGACACTGTGATTCTTTAGAAAAACTATTCAATCTCATAATTGTGTCATTTTGCAAAACAAATTTAGTGAGGAATGCCCAAAACCCAAAGAAATGACAGAAAGAGTCAGAAAAAACAGACAAAATGACACAAAAGACTCAAAATTGACACAAAAGAAATGAAAACAACTTAAAAATATGTAAAAGGGATACAAAATTGACACAAAAAGGAGCAAATATGATACAAAACTGAGAGAAAAGATGTCAAAATTACACAAAAGGACACAAAGAGACACAAAAACACTTCAAAATATAAATAACTCATCTAAATCCTGAACCTCCACAGAAAACTGATCTGAGTTTTGTTTGTTATCTCCAGGTTTGTAGCCGCCGGCTGCAGGAGGAAAACAACAACAACAATTAGAGCTGTTGACCAGACAAACAACCACAATTCATGTTTTTGTTTTTTGTTTTCACGTTTGTAGCCTCAGGCCTGAAGTCCGAAACCAGAAGACTCATTAGACCTTCATTCATGAAGTCTGTAGACAGAAAACTAAAGTAATTACATCAGTTCAGATTTTATTTACTAGCAGCAGAAACTAACTGAAGACAACAACAGTTAGTAAACCATCACCTTTAAATAACTCCATATTTATAAGAGGAACCACAAAGCCTCTCCTGTTTGGAATGTTTAGAAGAAACACTTGAGAAGGACGGTGCTGAAAATTCAGACTCCAAAGTAGAAACTCAAAGCAACAACAATGAATCCAATCAGTCCAACTGGTTCTAAAATGAGCAGAACTTCTCAGTTTCAGACCAATGGACTGTTTGGATCTTCATGTCTTCATCATGGCTCCATGTGGAAAAGAAATGGAAGAAAGAAATGATTCTGAGGCTTCACAAAGATGGTAAAGGATCGACTAAAACATCAGTGTCAGCACTAATCAGGAGGTCCAGAAGGAGCCATAGTTCCACTAATCAGGAGGTCCAGAAGGAGCCATAGTTCCACTAATCAGGAGGTCTAGAAGGAGCCATAGTTCCACTAATCAGGAGGTCCAGAAGGAGCCATAGTTCCACTAATCAGGAGGTCTAGAAGGAGCCATAGTTCCACTAATCAGGAGGTCCAGAAGGAGTCATAGTTCCACTAATCAGGAGGTCCAGAAGGAGCCATAGTTCCACTAATCAGGAGGTCTAGAAGGAGTCATAGTTCCACTAATCAGGAGGTCCAGAAGGAGCCATAGTTCCACTAATCAGGAGGTCTAGAAGGAGCCATAGTTCCACTAATCAGGAGGTCTAGAAGGAGTCATAGTTCCACTAATCAGGAGGTCCAGAAGGAGCCATAGTTCCACTAATCAGGAGGTCTAGAAGGAGTCATAGTTCCACTAATCAGGAGGTCCAGAAGGAGCCATAGTTCCACTAATCAGGAGGTCTAGAAGGAGCCATAGTTCCACTAATCAGGAGGTCCAGAAGGAGCCATAGTTCCACTAATCAGGAGGTCTAGAAGGAGTCATAGTTCCACTAATCAGGAGGTCTAGAAGGAGTCATAGTTCCACTAATCATGGCTGCAGACGGTGAACTACTTCCACAATCCAGCTGTAAAAACAGACAGCAGCTGCTTCAGACTTGTCCAGGAGTTCTCAGTGGAAACTAGTGTGAAGCTCAGACTCTTCAGAACATCAACCTCTATGGACGGAGGACAAGAACAAAAGCCCTAGTTGTTGTTTAGTACCAAACTAAAAGATTAAATTATGCCTAAGAACATGAAAAGAAGACTGATGGATGTTGGAGATAGGGCTGGGCGGAATAGTGGTTTATGGCCTCCAAATATTCTGGCCCTATTAAAGACGAATATTCGTTCCGCCCCGTAACGTCCGACAGGGGGCGGGACTTGTGGCGGAGACGGCCCAAATATTCGGATCCGTTCGTCTGGTCTCCCGGGTCCTACTTTTGCCTTCGTTTTGTCTTCAGTTAAACTGAAGAATTCCCAAACAGCGGAGGTCTTCAGCATCTTGTGTCTATGCAACGAAGTGAAGCGGGACGTCAGAGTCGGCAGCAACCCGACTAATATTTGGATACCAAAATTAATGTCCGGATACCGCTGTAACGAACGAATATTCGGATATTCGGGATATTCGGGATATTCGGGTCCAGCCCTAGTTGGACAACATTCTTTAGTCAGATAAGATAAACTCGTCTGGCTCAGATGGATCCAGGACGTTTGGAGGGAACCACAGTGGATGCATAGTCCTGACAGTGAAGGATGAAGGTGGAAGTGTGATGCTTTGGGGATGTAGAAGTGATGTGAACATGAACGTCCATGGAGAAACCCAAACCCTTCCTGATAAGGTGACTCCTACCTGTAGAAGTGAGCCTTGATGCGCTCCTTGATCAGCCACAGTGGGTGGTGGGTCTGGTTGTGGAGGTCCCGGCCCACTCTGGCCAACGTCTTTGGGGTGACGTTGGTGAAGTCGTCCCGGGCGTAGGACTGTCCCAACACCTCCACCCAGTCCTGGCCGACGGCGGGCTGAGGGGTGCGGCCGTCAGTGCTGAGGCGTCTGCACGACGCCGCGCTGCCATTGGTCCAGAGGTCCGACAGGAGGCGGCGAAGCAGGGGGCGGGGCCAGGGCTGGAGGTGGGGGAGGAGTGAGGGGCCCAGTATCATGATGACTGGTCCATGGAGCTGGAGGGACATTAAACAGAGATACAACACTTGTAGGGATCAATCCACCACTGGAAATAGTCCCTGGAACAAAGTTTAAAGCCCCAAATTCACAAAAAATGACACAGTTCAGTGCAGTAACACACTTTAAAAGCAGACAAAAAAATCTCATATCCAACCTTTTGAAGGTCCTTGAACTACTCATCATCTGTGATTTACTGTTTCATTGACAAAACTGAGAAAATGTTGGTGTTTTATCCCATTTTTGTCCAGTATTTTCAGCTGCTTTACAGCTCAGTTTGGTCGAACATTTTGTGGTACTTCATTAGAGTTTGGTGCAGTATTTTCTGGTGTATTAGCCCTTTTTATTAGGGGCTCGGGCTTCGACACGAGCCACGAGCCACTATTGTTCTCCTGTGAAAAAGGCGTTTATTAGGGGCTCGGGCTTCGACACGAGCCACTCTCCTCTCCATTGCAAAGCAATGGGAGGAGAGTGGCTCGTGGCGAAGCCACGAGCCACTATTGTTCTCCTGTGAAAAAGGCGTTTATCTTTTATATTTTCTTCAACATTCCGCCGTTTTTCGATTCGCTTCTCGTCCTAGGCCTTTGAGAAAACCAAAGCAAATTATACATCAAAACGTGCGGCTTCATCGGGAATAGTGTGCTATGACTTTTCTAAGACATTCGTCATTTTATCGCAGAATTATTCGCAAAAAACTGCGAAAAAAGTCCCATAGAAAATGAATGGGGAGTGAAAAAAATCGGCTGAAAAAATCCACTTTTTTCCAAACGCCACTGCTTCGCCATACGTTCACCTAGAAACTTCATTTAACCATCAAAACGCAGGGATTTTTCTTGTCTCCGCAGGAATGTATTTTATGTCAGGCTGAGATTTATAGTTTTTCATCAGTGAGTCCTCAAAAAAGTGAAAATTCTCCAAATCTGCTCTGGTTAGAGTGTGGCATGTCAGTTGGTAGAGTGGAGGAGAGGAGAAAAATCCGCCTGAAAATTTCCCGATCGCATCGCCCTCATGACCAAACGATAAGAGATAGGAGATTGAAATTTGGTCAGATTGTAAACAATTTTCCTGGAATTCAAATGAATCCAAGTTTGAAGATCTTGCTCTTTCTGACGTGAAATGGCAGGCAGCAGTTTAGACCAAAGTCGCACCGTTCTCTCCATAAGAACCAATGTAAACTGAATCATCTGCCTCATGGAGGGAC
Source organism: Acanthochromis polyacanthus (assembly GCF_021347895.1). Classification (NCBI taxonomy): domain Eukaryota; kingdom Metazoa; phylum Chordata; class Actinopteri; family Pomacentridae; genus Acanthochromis; species Acanthochromis polyacanthus. Next base: position 30,713,989 of record NC_067132.1, on the reverse strand, counting down.
AGTGTTTTTTAAATCGCTGTAACTCGGTCATTTCTCTCAATATTTGGAAAATAATCATATCTATGGATAGCCACGGCCTTCCTCTCGCTCACGGTCATTTTAGTTTTCAGCTAGCATTCACGGATAGCCCACAATTAGCGCCAGAACGAGACGTTGCGCGCTGCTGCTGAGAAGCACTTTTCTGCTGTCTGTGGCAGGCACCGTTGCTATGGGGCCCATAGCAACCGCCCTTACACACGCGCAGGCATGGTCGCACGCACACACACAGACTCATTGGTGTGCCACACCCACCTTCACACCCAATACCTCCACAGGAGCTGCATTTCAGCCTGAAAATCAGTTCAACCTCTCAGCTTCACACAGCCTTTAGAGCAGGGGTGTCAAACTCAGTTCCAACACACCTGATTCAAATGATCAGGCTTCTGCTGAGCTTGATGATCATTTGAATCAGGTGTGTTGGAAGAAAGAATGAAGGTTGAAATGAATGAATGAATAAAAGAAAGTATAAAGGCTTCACAAATCAGAGACTATGTTTTTATGAATCTACAGGCTCTGTAGAATAATTCAGTCCAGATTTGAAGAGTCTAAGTGCAGAAGTTCTCGACCTGGACCTGGTCTAATGTGGTCTGGATGAGAAAAAAACAGTAAAATGTGCATTTATCACATTTTCACAAATAGAATAAAGGTTTCACTAATCAGAGACTATGTTTTTATGAATCTACAGGCACTGTAGAATACTTCAGTCCAGATTTGAAGAGTCTAAGTGTAGCGGTTCTCGACCTGGACCTGGTCTAATGTGGTCTGGATGACAAAAAAAACAGTAAAATGTGCATAAATTGCTTTTTTGAAAATAGAATAAAAGTTTCACAAATCAGAGACTATGTTTTTATGAATCTACAGGCTCTTTAGAATAATTCAGTCCAGATTTGAAGAGTCTAAGTGTAGCGGTTCTCGACCTGGACCTGGTCTAATGTGGTCTGGATGAGGAAAAAAAACAGTAAAATGTGCATTTATCACATTTTCACAAATACAATAAAAGTTTCACAAATCAGAGACGATGTTTTTATGAATCTACAGGCTCTGTAGAATAATTCAGTCCAGATTTGAAGAGTCTAAGTGTGGTGGTTCTCGACCTGGACCTGGTCTAATGTGGTCTGGATGACAAAAAAACAGTAAAATGTGCCTAAATTGCTTTTTCACAAATATAATAAAGGTTTCACAAATCAGAGACTATGTTTTTATGAATCTACAGGCTCTGTAGAATAATTCAGTCCAGATTTCAGCAGTCTAAGTGTAGCGGTTTTTGACCTGGACCTGGTCTAATGTGGTCTGGATGAGAAAAAAACAGTAAAATGTGCCTTTATTGCATTTTCATACATAGAATAAAGTTTTCACAAATCAGAGACTATGTTTTTATGAATGTTCAGGCTCTGTAGAACAGTTGAGTACAGATTTGAGGAGTCTAGGTACATTGGTTTTCAATCTGGACCTGGTCTAATAAGGACTGGTTATAAAGCAAAAACGGTGAAATATCCCCTTTAACGTTTTCACAAATAAAATATAAGTCACAAATAAGAGGGTGGAATTGGAAACTTTTCAGGAGCTGCAGAACTTCTATTGGTATTGCGTTGGAAATTGTATTCTGTTTGTGAGATTGTGAGATGGTATTTGTTAATGAATTGGTTGTACGGTAAGATTTGTACTTGTTCATCCATTAACTGATTGACCCATAATACTCCCTGATCAAACCAAGATTTGTAAAATATGGTTTTGTTTCTGTGCTGTATATTTTGGTTGTTCCATATGTCGCAGCTGGTTGGTGAGAAGCTGCATTTGTAGATCAGCCCCCAGGAGAGCAACGCCTGTTTATGGAAGTTTGATAATTGAATTGGTATTTTTGTCAATTTTATAATTGCATTTCAGTAAAAAATGAATTCCTCCTAATTTTTTGAATACATAATTTGGTATTGCATTCCACATTTTAACATTTTCTCTTATGAGGCGACATAACCAATTAATTTTGAACATATTATTCATATTATTTATATAAATTTGTTTATTTTATTAGTTATGAGTTAATTTCATCCTCTTCTGTTCACATATGGTTGTAATAATCTCTTTCTATGGCTCTTTGTGTTTATACTGTAATATCAATAAGTTCTTGTCACCATTTTGTGTTATTTTCTATGATCATTCTAAGTTAATACCCTGTATAACCTCTTTGTGTTAAATTAAAAAAAGAAGAATTGCTGATCAGGTACTGACACACACACACACAGCCTTTACAGTAACTCCAATCCAAATTTTGACCAGGTGAGATCTTCTTGCCTCTCCTGCGCTGCTCCGGACATGCACACATCCCGAGCCCCTCCCACGATTTCCGCACCAGCGGGAATTGTCTAGTTAGGGGCTCGGGGCTGCAGCATGCAGCCCGAGCCACTATTGTTCTCCTGCTGCGTTTATTATAGTCTTTTCTTCACGTTTCCGCCGTTTTTCGATTCGTAACTCGTCCTAGGCCTTTGAGAAAACCAAAACAAATTATATATCAAAACGTGCGGCTTCATCGGGAATAGTGTGCTATGACTTTTCTAAGACATTCGTCATTTTTTCGCAGAATTATTCGCAAAAAACTGCGAAAAAAGTCCCATAGAAAATGAATGGGGAGTGAAAAAAATCGCCAGAAAAAATCCACTTTTTTCCAAACGCCACTGCTTCGTCATACGTTCACCTAGAAACTTCATTTAACCATCAAAACGCAGGGATTTTTCTTGTCTCCACAGGAATGTATTTTATGTCAGGCTGAGATTTATAGTTTTTCGTCAGTGAGTCCTCAAAAAAGTGAAAATTCTCAAAATCTGCTCTGGTTAGAGTGCGGCATGTCAGTTGGTAGAGTGGAGGAGAGGAGAAAAATCCGCCTGAAAATTTCACGATCGCATCGTCCTCACGACCAAACGATAAATGTTAGGAGAATGAAATTTGGTCAGATTGTAAACAATTTTCCTGGGATTCAAATGAATCCAAGGTAGAAGATCTAGCTCTTTCTGAAGTGAAATGGCAGGCAGCAGTTTAGACCAAAGTCGCACCGTTCTCTCCATAGGAACCAATGTAAACTGAATCATCTGCCTCATGGAGGGACAGTGTTTTTTAAATCGCTGTAACTTGGTCATTTCTCACAATATTTGGAAAATAATTACATTTATGGTTAGCCACAGCCTTCCTCTCGCTCACGGTCATTTCGGTTTTCAGCTAGCATTCACGGTTAGCCCACAATTAGCGCCAGAACGAGACGTTGCGCGGTGCTGCTGAGAAGCACTTTTCTGCTGTCTGTGGCAGGCACCGTTGCTATGGGGGCCCATAGCAACCGCCCTTACACACGCGCAGGCATGGTCTGACGCACACACACAGACTCATTGGTGTGCCACGCCCACCTTCACACCCAATACCTCCACAGGAGCTGCATTTCAGCCTGAAAATCAGTTCAACCTCTCAGCTTCACACAGCCTTTCGAGCAGGGGTGTCAAACTCAGTTCCAACACACCTGATTCAAATGATCAGGCTCGTTATCAGGCTTCTGGTGAGCTTGATGATGAGCTGATTATTTGAAACAGGTGTGTTGGAAGAAGGAAACATCTAGAACATAGAGGATAGTGGACCTCCAGGAACTGAGTTTGACACCCCTGCTTTACAGTAACTCCAATCCAAATTTTGACCAGGTCAGATCTTTCTGTCTCGGCCTTTCAAAATAAAAGCACAGCACAATTTCAAAATAAAAGCCTGCGATGAACCCGAAAACGCCAGTTTAACCTCTCAGCTTCACACAGCCTTTCGAGCAGGGGTGTCAAACTCAGTTCCAACACACCTGATTCAAATGATCAGGCTCGTTATCAGGCTTCTGCTGAGCTTAATGATGAGCAAATCACTTCAATCAGGTGTGTTGTAAGAAGGAAACATCTGGAACACAGAGGATAGTGGTTCTCCAGGAACTGAGTTTGAGACCCCTGCTTTACAGTAACTCCAATGCAAATGTTGACCAGATGAGATCTTCCTGTCTCTGCCTTTCAAAATAAAAGCACAGTAAATTTCAAAATAAAAGCCTGCGATTGGCCTGAAAACACCAGTTAAACCTCTCAGCTTCACACAGCCTTTACAATAACTCCAGTCCAAATTTTGACCAGGTGAGATCTTCCTGTCTTTGCCTTTCAAAATGAAAGCACAGCATGATTTCAAAATAAAAGCCTTTGACGGACTGGAAACGCCAGTTAACCCTCTCAGCTTCACACAACCTTTTGAGTAACTCCAATCTCAATTTTGACTGGGTGAGATCTTCCTGTCTGTGCCTTTCAAAATAAAAGCACAGCACAATTTGCCAGTTAACCCTCTTTGCTTCACACAGCCTTTACAGTAACTCCAATCCAAATTTTGACCAGGTGAGATCTTCCTGTCTCTTCCTTTCAAAATAAAAGCACAGAAGAATTTCAAAATAAAAGCCTGTGACGGACCAAAAAATTACCCCTCTCCTGCCCAGCTCCGGACATGCACACATCCCGAGCCCCTCCCACGATTTCCGCGAGCGGGAATTGTCTAGTTAGGGGCTCGGGCTTCGACACGAGCCACTCTCCTCTCCATTGCAAAGCAATGGGAGGAGAGTGGCTCGTGGCGAAGCCACGAGCCACTATTGTTCTCCTGCTGCGTTTATTATTCTTCCGTTTTATTCTTAACGTTTCCGCCGTTTTTCGGTCGCTAACTCGTCCTAGGGCTTTGAGAAAACCAAAACAAATTATATATCAAAACGTGCGGCTTCATCGGGAATCCCGGGCTATGACTTTTCTAAGAAATTTGTCATTTTATCGCAGAATTATTCGCAAAAAACTGCGAAAAAAGTCCCATAGGAAATGAATAGGGAGTGAAAAAAATCGGCTTAAAAAATCCACTTTTTTCAAAACGCCACTCCTTCGCTATACGTTCACCGAGAAACTTCATTTAACCATCAAAACGCAGTGATTTTTCTTGTCTCCGCAGGAATGTATTTTATGTCTGGCTGAGATTTACAGTTTTTGATCAGTGAGTCCTCAAAAAAGTGAAAATTCTCAAAATCTGCTCTGGTTAGAGTGCGGCATGTCAGTTGGTAGAGTGGAGGAGAGGAGAAAAATCTGCCTGAAAATTTCCCGATCGCATCGCCCTCACGACCAAACCATAAATGTTAGGGGAATGAAATTTGGTCAGATTGTAGACAAATTTCCTGGGATTCAAATGAATCCAAGTTTGAAGACCTAGCTCTTTCTGAAGTGAAATGGCAGGCAGCAGTTTAGACCAAAGTCGCACCGTTCTCTCCATAAGAACCAATGTAAACTGAATCATCTGCCTCATGGAGGGACAGTGTTTTTTAAATCGCTGTAACTCGGTCATTTCTCACAATATTTGGAAAATAATTACATTTATGAAAAGCCACAGCCTTCCTCTCGCTCACGGTCATTTCGGTTTTCAGTTAGCATTCACGGTTAGCCCACAGTTAGCGCCAGAACGAGACGTTGCGCGCTGCTGCTGAGAAGCACTTTTTTGCTGTCTGTGGCAGGCACCGTTGCTATGGGGCCCATAGCAACCGCCCTTACACACGCGCAGGCATGGTCCCACGCACACACACAGACTCATTGGAGTGCCACACCCACCTTCACACCCAATACCTCCACAGGAGCTGCATTTCAGCCTGAAAATCAGTTCAACCTCTCAGCTTCACACAGTCTTGAGAGCAGGGGTGTCAAACTCAGTTCCAACACACCTGATTCAAATGATCAGGCTCGTTATCAGGCTTCTGCTGAGCTTGATGATGAGGTGATCATTTGAATCAGGTGTGTTGTAAGAAGGAAACATCTGGAACATAGAGGATAGTGGACCTCCAGGAACTGAGTTTGACACACCTGCTTTAGAGTAACTCCAATCCAAATGTTGACCAGGTGAGATCGTCCTGTCTTTGCCTTTCAAAATAAAAGCACAGCACAATTTCAAAATAAAAGCCTGCGACGGACTGGAAACGCCAGTTAAACCTCTCAGCTTCACACAGCCTTTAGAGCAGGGGTGTCAAACTCAGTTCCAACACACCTGATTCAAATGATCAGGCTCGTTATCAGGCTTCTGCTGAGCTTAATGATAGCTAATCATTTGAATCAGGTGTGTTGTAAGAAGGAAACATCTGGAACACAGAGGATAGTGGACCTCCAGGAACTGAGTTTCACACCCCTGCTTTACAGTAACTCCAATCCAAGGTCAGATCTTCCGGTCGTTGCCTTTCAAAATAAAAGCACAGCACGATTTCAAAATAAAAGCCTGCGACAGACTGGAAACGCCAGTTAAACCTCTCAGCTTCACACAGCCTTTAGAGTAACTCCAATCGAAATTTTGACCAGGTGAGATCTTCCTGTCTCTGCCTTTCAAAATTACTTTAAAGCACAATTTGCCAGTTAAACCTCTCAGCTTCACACAGCCTTTAGAGTAACTCCAATCGAAATTTTGACCAGGTGAGATCTTCCTGTCTCTGCCTTTCAAAATTACTTTAAAGCACAATTTGCCAGTTAAACCTCTCAGCTTCACACAGCCTTTAGAGTAACTCCAATCGAAATTTTGACCAGGTGAGATCTTCTTGTCTCTGCATTTCAAAATAAAAGCACAGCACAATTTCAAAATAAAAGCCTGCGACGGACTGGAAACGCCACTTAAACCTCTCAGCTTCACACAGCCTTTTGAGTAATTCCAATTCAAATTTTGACCAGGTGAGATCTTCCTGTCTCTGCCTTTCAAAATAAAAGCACAGCACAATTTCAAAATAAAACCCTGCAACAGACCAAAAAATGCCAGTTAAACCTCTCAGCTTCACACAGCCTTTAGAGTAACTCCAATTCAAATTTTGACCAGGTCAGATCTTCCTGTCTCTGCCTTTCAAAATAAAAGCACAGCACAATTTGCCAGTTAAACCTCTCAGCTTAACACAGCCTTTACAGTAACTCCAATCCAAATTTTGACCAGGTGAGATCTTCCTGTCTCTGCCGTTCAAAATAAAAGCACAGCACAATTTGCCAGTTAAACCTCTCACCTTCACACAGCCTTTTGAGTAACTCCAATTCAAATTTTGACCTGGTGAGATCCGGACATGCACACATCCCGAGCCCCTCCCACGATTTCCGCGAGCGGGAATTGTCTAGTTAGGGGCTCGGGCTTCGACACGAGCCACTCTCCTCTCCATTGCAAAGCAATGGGAGGAGAGTGGCTCGTGGCGAAGCCACGAGCCACTATTGTTCTCCTGCTGCGTTTATTAGGGGCTCGGGGCTGCAGCATGCAGCCCGAGCCACTATTGTTCTCCTGCTGCGTTTATTATATTTTCTTCAACTTCCGCCGTTTTTCGATTCGTAACTCGTCCTAGGCCTTTGAGAAAACCAAAATAAATTATATATCAAAACGTGCGGCTTCATCGGGAATAGTGTGCTATGACTTTTCTAAGAAATTCGTCATTTTTTCGCAGAATTATTCGCAAAAAACAGCGCAAAAAATCCCATAGAAATGAATGGGGACCGAAAAAAAATCGGCTTGAAAAATCCACTGTTTTCCAAACGCCACTGCCTCGCCATACGTTCACCTAGAAACTTCATTTAACCATCAAAACGTAGTTATTTTTCTTGTCTTCGCAGGAATGTATTTTATGTCTGGCTGAGATTTACAGTTTTTGATCAGTGAGTCCTCAAAAAAGTGAAAATTCTCAAAATCTGCTCTGGTTAGAGTGCGGCATGTCAGTTGGTAGAGTGGAGGAGAGGAGAAAAATCCGCCTGAAAATTTCACGATCGCATCGCCCTCACGACCAAACGATAAATGTTAGGGGAATGAAATTTGGTCAGATTGTAAACAATTTTCCTGGGATTCAAATGAATCCAAGTTTGAAGACCTAGCTCTTTCTGAAGTCAAATGGCAGGCAGCAGTTTAGACCAAAGTCGCACCGTTCTCTCCATAAGAACCAATGTAAACTGAATCATCTGCCTCATGGAGGGACAGTGTTTTTTAAATCGCTGTAACTCGGTCATTTCTCACAATATCTGGAAAATAATTACATTTATGGAAAGCCACAGCCCTCCTCTCGCTCACGGTCATGTCGGTTTTAAGCTAGCATTCACGGTTAGCCCACAATTAGCGCCAGAACGAGACGTTGCGCGCTGCTGCTGAGAAGCACTTTTCTGCTGTCTGTGGCAGGCACCGTTGCTATGGTGGCCCATAGCAACCGCCCTTACACACGCGCAGGCATGGTCCCACGCACACACACAGACTCATTGGTGTGCCACACCCACCATCACACCCAATACTTCCACAGGAGCTGCATTTCAGCCTGAAAATCAGTTCAACCTCTCAGCTTCACACAGCCTTTAGAGCAGGGGTGTCAAACTCAGTTCCAACACACCTGATTCAAATGATCAGGCTCGTTATCAGGCTTCTGCTGTGCTTGATGATGAGCTGATTATTTGAATCAGGTGTGTTGGAAGAGGGAAACATCTAGAACACAGAGGATAGTGGTTCTCCAGGAACTGAGTTTGACACCTCTGCTTTAGAGTAACTCCAATCCAAATTTGACCAGGTGAGATCTTCCTGTTTCTCCTTTTCAAAATAAAAGCACAGCAAAATTTCAAAATAAAAGTCTGTGACGGACCAGAAAACGCCAGTTTAACCTGTCAACTTCACACAGACTTTACAGTAACTCCAATCCAAATGTTGACCAGGTGAGATCTTCCTGTCTCTGCCTCTCACAATAAAAGCACAGCACAATTTCAAAATAAAATCCTGCGACAGGCTGGAAACGCCAGTTCAACCTCTCAGCTTCACACATCCTTTAGAGCAGGGGTGTCAAACTCAGTTCCAACACACCTGATTCAAATGATCAGGCTCGTTATCAGGCTTCTGCTGAGCATGATGATGAGCTGATTATTTGAATGAGGTGTGTTGGAAGAGGGAAACATCGAGAACATAGAGGCTAGTGGACCTCCAGGAACTGAGTTTGACACCCCTGCTTGAGAGTAACTCCAATCCAAATGTTGACCAGGTGAGATCTTCCTGTCTTTCCCTTTCAAAATAAAAGCACTGCACGATTTCAAAATAAAAGCCTGCAAGGTACTGGAAACGCCAGTTAAACCTCTCAGCTTGAAACAGCCTTTACAGTAACTCCAATCCAAATGTTCACCAGGTCAGATCTTCCTGTCTCTGCCTTTCAAAATAAAAGCACAGCACAATTTGCCAGTTAAACTTGTCAGTTTCACACAGCCTTTACAGTAGCTCCAATCCAAATTTTGACCAGGTGAGATCTTCCTGTCTCTCCCTTTCAAAATAAAAGCACAGCACAATTTCAAAATAAAATCCTGTGACGGACCAAAAAATACCCCTCTCCTGCCCAGCTCCGGACATGCACACATCCCGAGCCCCTCCCACGATTTCCGCGAGCGGGAATTGTCTAGTTAGGGGCTCGGGCTTCGGCACGAGCCACTCTCCTCTCCATTGCAAAGCAATGGGAGGAGAGTGGCTCGTGGCGAAGCCACGAGCCACTATTGTTCTCCTGCTGCGTTTATTAGCACGTTTCCGCCGTTTTTCGATTCGCTTCTCCTCCTAGGGCTTTGAGAAAACCAAAGCAAATTATATATCAAAACGTGCGGCTTCATCGGGAATAGTGTGCTATGACTTTTCTAAGACATTCGTCATTTTTTCGCAGAATTATTCGCAAAAAACTGCGAAAAAAGTCCCATAGAAAATGAATGGGGAGTGAAAAAATTCGGCTCAAAAAATCCACTTTTTTCCAAACGCCACTGCTTCGCCATACGGTCACCTAGAAACTTCATTTAACCATCAAAACGCAGTGATTTTCTTGTCTTCGCAGGAATGTATTTTATGTCAGGCTGAGATTTATAGTTTTTCGTCAGTGAGTCCTCAAAAAAGTGAAAATTCTCAAAATCTGCTCTGGTTAGAGTGCGGCATGTCAGTTGGTAGAGTGGAGGAGAGGAGAAAAATCCGCCTGAAAATTTCACGATCGCATCGCCCTCACGACCAAACGATAAATGTTAGGGGAATGAAATTTGGTCAGATTGTAGACAATTTTCCTGGGATTCAAATGAATCCAAGTTTGAAGACCTAGCTCTTTCTGAAGTGAAATGGCAGGCAGCAGTTTAGACCAAAGTCGCACCGTTCTCTCCATAAGAACCAATGTAAACTGAATCATCTGGCTCATGGAGGGACAGTGTTTTTTAAATCGCTGTAACTCGGTCATTTCTCTCAATATTTGGAAAATAATCATATCTATGGATAGCCACAGCCTTCCTCTCGCTCACGGTCATTTTAGTTTTCAGCTCGCATTAACGGTTCGCCCACAATTAGCGCCAGAACGAGACGTTGCGCGGTGCTGCTGAGAAGCACTTTTCTGCTGTCTGTGGCAGGCACCGTTGCTATGGGGGCCCATAGCAACCGCCCTTACACACGCGCAGGCATGCTCGCACGCACACACACAGACTCATTGGTGTGCCACACCCACCTTCACACCCAATACCTCCACAGGAGCTGCATTTCAGCCTGAAAATCACTGAAACCTCTCAGCTTCACACAGCCTTGAGAGCAGGGGTGTCAAACTCAGTTCCAACACACCTGATTCAAATGATCAGGCTCATTATCAGGCTTCTGCTGAGCTTAATGATGAGCTGATTATTTGAATCAGGTGTGTTGGAACAGGGAAACATCTAAAACATAGAGGATAGTGGACCTCGAGGAACTGAGTTTGACACCCCTGCTTTAGAGTAACTCCAATCCAAATGTTGACCAGGTGAGATCTTCATGTCTTTCCCTTTCAAAATAAAAGCACAGCACAATTTCAAAATAAAAGCCTGTGATGGGCCTGAAAACACCAGTTAAACCTCTCAGCTTCACACAGCCTTTACAATAACTCCAATCCAAATTTTGACCAGGTGAGATCTCCCTGTCTCTGCCTTTCAAAATAAAAGCACAGCACAATTTCTAAATAAAAGCCTGCGATGGGCCTGAAAACACCAGTTAAACCTCTCAGCTTCACACAGCCTTTACTCCAATCCAAATTTTGACCAGGTGAGATCTTCCTGTCTCTGCCTTTCAAAATAAAAGCACAGCACAATTTCAAAATAAAAGCCTGCAACAGACCAAAAAATGCCAGTTAACCTCTCAGCTTCACACAGCCTTGAGAGTAACTCCAATCCAAATTTTGACCAGGTGAGATCTTCTTGTCTCTTCCTTTCAAAATAAAAGCACAGCACAATTTCAAAATAAAAGCCTATGACGGACCAAAAAATAACCCTTTCCTGCCCAGCTCCGGACATGCACACATCCCGAGCCCCTCCCACGATTTCCGCGAGCGGGAATTGTCTAGTTAGGGGCTCGGGCTTCGGCACGAGCCACTCTCCTCTCCATTGCAAAGCAATGGGAGGAGAGTGGCTCGTGGCGAAGCCACGAGCCACTATTGTTTCTCCTGTGAAAAAAGCGTTCTATTATATTATTATTCTAACGTTTCCGCCGTTTTTCGGTCGCTAACTCGTCCTAGGGCTTGAGAAAACCAAAACAATTATATATCATAACGTGCGGCTTCATCGGGAATAGTGTGCTATGACTTTTCTAAGACATTCGTCATTTTTTCGCAGAATTATTCGCAAAAAACTGCGAAAAAAGTCCCATAGAAAATGAATGGGGAGTGAAAAAATCGGCTTAAAAAATCCACTTTTTTCCAAACGCCACTCTTCGCCATACGTTCACCTAGAAACTTCATTAACCATCAAAACGTAGTGATTTTTCTTGTCTCCGCAGGAATGTATTTTATGTCAGGCTGAGATTTACAGTTTTTGATCAGTGAGTCCTCAAAAAAGTGAAAATTCTCAAAATCTGCTCTGGTTAGAGTGCGGCATGTCAGTTGGTAGAGTGGAGGAGAGGAGAAAAATCCGCCTGAAAATTTCCCGATCGCATCGCCCTCACGACCAAACGATAAAGTTAGGGAAATGAAATTTGGTCAGATTGTAGACAATTTTCCTGGGATTCAAATGAATCCAAGTTTGAAGACCTAGCTCTTTCTGAAGTGAAATGGCAGGCAGCAGTTTAGACCAAAGTCGCACCGTTCTCTCCATAGGAACCAATGTAAACTGAATCATCTGCCTCATGGAGGGACAGTGTTTTTTAAATCGCTGTAACTCGGTCATTTCTCTCAATATTGGAAAATAATTACATTTATGGATAGCCACAGCCTTCCTCTCGCTCACGGTCATTTTAGTTTTCAAGCTCGCATTCACGGTTCGCCCACAATTAGCGGCCAGAACGAGACGTTGCGCGCTGCTGCTGAGAAGCACTTTTCTGCTGTCTGTGGGCAGGCACCGTTGCTATGGGGGCCATAGCAACCGCCCTTACACACGCGCAGGCATGCTCCCACGCACACACACAGACTCATTGGAGTGCCACACCCACCTTCACACCCAATACCTCCACAGGAGCTGCATTTCAGCCTGAAAATCAGTTCAACCTCTCAGCTTCACACAGCCTTTAGAGCAGGGGTGTCAAACTCAGTTCCAACCAGCACCTGAATTTCAAATGATCAGGACTCGTTATCCAGGCCTTCTGCTGAGCTTATGATAGCTGATCATTTGATATCATGGTGTTGTTGTCAGAAGGAAACATCTAGAACCGATGTAGGAATTGGTTCCTACAGGAACTGAATTTGGACACCATCTGCTTTTAGCAGTAACCTCCAATCTCAAATTTTGCACGCAGGTGCAGATCTTCCCTTTCTCTATGCCTTTCCAAAATAAAAAGCACCCAGCACAGATCTTCAAAATAAAAGCCCAGCTATGGGACGCTGAAAAACACCGAGTAAACCTCTCAGCTTCCAAACCAGCCTTTTGAATAACTCCAATCCAAATTTTTGACCAGGTGAGATCTTCCTGTCTCTGCCTTTCAAAATAAACACAGCACAATTTCCCAGTTAAACCTCTCAGCTTCACACAGCCTTTACAGTAACTCCAATCGACGTTTTGACCAGGTGAGTTCTTCCTGTCTCATCCTTTCAAAATAAAAGCACAGCACAATTTCAAAATAAAGCCTGTTGACGGACTGGAAAAAACGCTGGAAATACGCCTCGTGCCGGACATGCACACATCCCGAGCCCCTCCCTACGATTTCCGCGAGCGGGAATTGTCTAGTTAGGGGCTCGGGCTTCGACACGAGCCACTCTCCTCTCCATTGCAAAGCAATGGGAGGAGAGTGGCTCGTGGCGAAGCCACGAGCCACTATGTTCTCCTGCTGCGTTTATTATTTTATTCTTCACGTTTCCGCCGTTTTTCGGTCGCTAACTAGTCCTAGGGCTTTGAGAAAACCAAAACAAATTATATATCAAAACGTGCGGCTTCATCGGGAATAGGTGCTATGACTTTTCTAAGAAATTCGTCATTTTTCGCAGAATTATTCGCAAAAACTGCGAAAAAAGTCCCATAGAAAATGAATGGGGACGGAAAAAAATCGGCTGAAAAATCCACTTTTTCCAAACGCCACTGCTTCGCCATACGTTCACCTAGAAACTTCATTTAACCATCAAAACGCAGTGATTTTCTTGTCTCCGCAGGAATGTATTTTATGTCAGGCTGAGATTTACAGTTTTTGATCAGTGAGTCTCAAAAAAGTGAAAATTCTCAAAATCTGCTCTGTTAGAGTGCGGCATGTCAGTTGGTAGAGTGGAGGAGAGGAGAAAAAATCCGCCTGAAAATTTCACGATCGCATCGCCCTCACGACCAAACCATAAATGTTAGGGGAATGAAATTTGGTCAGATTGTAACAAATTTCCTGGGATTCAAATGAATCCAAGTTTGAAGACCTAGCTCTTTCTGAAGTGAAATGGCAGGCAGCAGTTTAGACCAAAGTCGCACCGTTCTCTCCATAGAACCAATGTAAACTGAATCATCTGCCTCATGGAGGGACAGTGTTTTTTAAATCGCTGTAACTCGGTCATTTCTCACAATATTTGGAAAATAATTACATTTATGGAAAGCCACAGCCTCCTCTCGCTCACGGTCATTTCGGTTTTCAGGCTAGCCATTCACGGTTAGCCCACAATTAGCGCCAGAACGAGACGTTGCGCGCTGCTGCTGAGAAGCACTTTTCTGCTGTCTGTGGCAGGCACCGTTGCTATGGGGCCCATAGCAACCGCCCTTAACACACGGCGCAGGCATGGCTCCACGCACACACACAGACTCATTGGAATGCCACACCCACCTTCACACCCAATACCTCCACAGGAGCTGCATTTCAGCCTGAAAATCAGTTCAACCTCTCAGCTTCACACAGCCTTTAGCAGGGGTGTCAAACTCAGTTCCAACACACCTGATTCAAATGATTCAGGCTCGTTATCAGGCTTCTGCTGAGCTTAATGATAGCTATCATTTGAATCAGGTGTGTTGTAAGAGGAAACATCTAAAACATAGAGGATAGTGGACCTCCAGGAACTGAGTTTGACACCCCTGCTTTAGAGTAACTCCAATCCAAATGTTGACAGATCTTCCTGTCTGTGCCTTTCAAAAAAAAAGCACAGCACAATTTCAAAATAAAAGCCTGCGACGGACGGAAAACGCCAGTTAAACCTCTCAGCTTCACACAGCCTTTACAGTAACTCCAATCCAAATTTTGACCAGGGAAAACGCCGAAATAGTCGCCTGCTCCACAGACATGCACACATCCCGAGCCCCCTCCACGGATTTCCCGCGTGCGGGAATTGTCTAGTTATTATTTTTCACGTTTCCGCCGTTTTTCGATTCGTAACTGTCTAGGCCTTTGAGAAAACCAAACAAATTATATATCAAAACGTGCGGCTTCATCGGGAATAGTGTGCTATGACTTTTCTAAGAAATTCGTCATTTTATCGCAGAATTATTCGCAAAAAACTGCCGAAAAAAATCCCATAGGAAATGAATGGGGACTGAAAAAAATGGGCTTGAAAAGTCCACTGTTTTCCAAACGCCACTGCTTCGCCATACGTTCACCTAGAAAACTTCATTTAACCATCAAAACGCAGTGATTTTCTTGTCTTCGCAGGAATGTATTTTATATCAGGCTGAGATTTACAGTTTTTGATCAGTGAGTCCTCAAAAAAGTGAAAATTTCAAAATCTGCTCTGGTTAGAGTGCGGCATGTCAGTTGGTAGAGTGGAGGAGAGGTGAAAAATTCGCCTGAAAATTTCACGATCGCATCGCCCTCACGACCAAACCATAAATGTTAGGGGAATGAAAATTTGGTCAGATTGTAGACAATTTTCCTGGGATTCAAATGAATCCAAGTTTGAAGACCTAGCTCTTTCTGAAGAGAAATGGCAGGCAGCAGTTTAGACCAAAGTCGCACCGTTCTCTCCATAGGAACCAATGTAAACTGAATCATCTGCCTCATGGAGGGACAGTGTTTTTTAAATCGCTGTAACTCGGTCATTTCTCACAATATTTGGAAAAATAATTACATTTATGGAAAGCCACGGCCTTCCTCTCGCTCACGGTCATTTCGGTTTTCAGCTAGCATTCACGGTTAGCCCACAATTAGCGCCAGAACGAGACGTTGCGCGCTGCTGCTGAGAAGCACTTTTTTGCTGTCTGTGGCAGGCACCGTTGCTATGGGGGCCATAGCAACCGCCCTTACACACGCGCAGGCATGCTCCCACGCACACACACAGACTCATTGGTGTGCCACACCCACCTTCACGCCCAATACCTCAACAGAAGCTGAATTTCAGCCTGAAAATCAGTTCAAACTCTCAGCTTCACACAGCCTTTAGAGCAGGGGTGTCAAACTCAGTTCCAACACACCTGATTCAAATGATCAGGCTCGTTATCAGGCTTCTGCTGAGCTTCATGATAGCCTATCATTTGAATCAGGTGTGTTGTAAGAAGGAAACATCTAGAACACAGAGGATAGTGGACCTCCAGGAACTGAGTTTGACACCCCTGCTTTGGGGTAACTCCAATCCAAATTTGACCAGGTGAGATCTTCCTGTCTCTGCCTTTCAAAATAAAAGCACAGCACAATTTTAAAATTAAAGCCTGTGACGGACTGGAAACGCCAGTTAAACCTCTCAGCTTCACACAGCCTTTACAGTAACTCCAATCCAAATTTTGACCAGGTGAGATCTTGCTGTCTCTGCCTTTCAAAATAAAAACACAGCACAATTTGCCAGTTAAACTTCTCAGTTTCACACAGCCTTTACAGTAACTGCAATCCAAATTTTGACCAGGTGAGATCTTCCTGTCTCTCTTCAAAATAAAAGCCTGCGACGGACTGAAAACTCCAGTTAAACCTCTCAGCTTCACACAGCCTTTAGAGTAACTCCAATCCAAATGTTGACCAGGTGAGATCTTCCGGTCTTTCCCGTTCAAAATAAAAGCACAGCACAATTTCAAAATAAAAGCCCCGCGATGGGCCTGAAAACACCAGTTAAACTCTCAGCTTCACACAGCCTTTAAAATAACTCCAATTTTGACCAGGTGAGATCTTCCTGTCTCTGCCTTTCAAAATAAAAGCACAGCACAATTTCAAAATAAAAGCCTGTGACGGACCAAAAAATACCCCTCTCCTGCCCAGGTCCGGACATACACACATCCCGAGCCCCTCCCACGATTTCCGCGTGCGGGAATTGTCTAGTTATATTTTCTTCACGTTTCCGCCGTTTTTTCGGTCGCTAACTCGTCCTAGGGCTTTGAGAAAATCAAAACAAATTATATATCAAAACGTGCGGCTTCATCGGGAATCCCGGGCTATGACTTTTCTAAGACATTCGTCATTTTTTCGCAGAATTATTCGCAAAAAAACTGCCAAAAAAGTCCCATTGAAAATGAATGGGGACCGAAAAAAATCGGCTCAAAAAATCCCCTTTTTTCCAAACGCCACTGCTTCGCCATACGTTCACCTAGAAACTTCATTTAACCATCAAAACGCAGTAATTTTTCTTGTCTCCGCAGGAATGTATTTTCTGTCAGGCTGAGATTTACAGTTTTTGATCAGTGAGTCCTCAAAAAAGTGAAAATTTTCAAAATCTGCTCTGTTTAGAGTGCGGCATGTCAGTTGGTAGAGTGGAGGAGAGGTGAAAAATTCGCCTGAAAATTTCACGATCGCATCGCCCTCACGACCAAACTATAAATGTTAGGGGAATGAAATTTGGTCAGATTGTAAACAATTTCCTGGGATTCAAATGAATCCAAGTTTGAAGACCTAGCTCTTTCTGACGTGAAATGGCAGGCAGCAGTTTAGACCAAAGTCGCACCGTTCTCTCCATAAGAACCAATGTAAACTGAATCATCTGCCTCATGGAGGGACAGTGTTTTTTAAATCGCTGTAACTCGGTCATTTCTCACAAGATTTGGAAAATAATTACATTTATGGAAGCCACAGCCTTCCTCTCGCTCACGGTCATTTTAGTTTTCAGCTACCATTAACGGTTCGCCCACAATTAGCGCCAGAACGAGATGTTGCGCGCTGCTGCTGAGAAGCACTTTTTTGCTGTCTGTGGCAGGCACCGTTGCTATGGGGGCCCATAGCAACCGCTCTTACACACGCGCAGGCATGGTCGCACGCACACACACAGACTCATTGGTGTGCCACACCCACCTTCCACACCCAATACCTCCACAGGAGCTGCATTTCAGCCTGAAAATCAGTTCAACCTCTCAGCTTCACACAGCCTTTACAGCAGGGGTGTCAAACTCACTTCCAACACACCTGATTCAAATGATCAGGCTCGTTATCAGGCTTCTGCTGAGCTTAATGATAGTGTATCATTTGAATCAGGTGTGTTGTAAGAAGGAAACATCTAAAACATAGAGGATAGTGGTCCTCCAGAAACTGAGTTTGACACCCCTGCTTTAGAGTAACTCCAATCCAAATGTTGACCAGGTGAGATCTTCCTGTCTTTCCCTTTCAAAATAAAAGCACAGCACAATTTCAAAATAAAAGCCTGCGATGGGCCTGAAAACACCAGTTAAACCTCTCAGCTTCACACAGCCTTTAGAGCAGGGGTGTCAAACTCAGTTCCAACACACCTGATTCAAATGATCAGGCTCGTTATCAGGCTTCTGCTGAGCTTGATGATGAGCTGCTTATTTGAATCAGGTGTGTTGTAAGAAGGAAACATCTAGAACATAGAGGATAGTGGACCTCCAGGAACTGACTTTGACACACCTGCTTTAGAGTAACTCCAATCCAAATGTTGACCAGGTGAGATCTTCCTGTCTTTGCCTTTCAAAATAAAAGCACAGCACAATTTCAAAATAAAAGCCTTCGACGGACTGAAAGCGCCAGTTAAACCTCTCAGCTTCACACAGCCTTTTGAGTAACTCCAATCTAAATTTTGACCAGGTGACATCTTCCTGTCTCTGCCGTTCAAAATAAAAGCACAGCACAATGTCAAAATAAAAGCCTGCAAGGTACTGGAAATGCCTGTTAAACCTCTCAGCTTCACACAGCCTTTACAGTAACTTAAATCCAAATGTTCACCAGGTGAGATCTTCCCATCTCTGCCTTTCAAATAAAAGCACAGCACAATTTCAAAATAAAAGCCTGCGATGGACGGACTGGAAACGCCAGTTAATCCTCTCAGCTTCACACAGCCTTTACAGTAACTCCAATCCAAATTTTGACCAGGTGAGATCTTGCTGTCTCAGCCTTTCAAAATAAAAGCACAGCACAACTTCAAAATAAATGCCTGTTATGGGACTGGAAAACGCGGAAATACCGCCTCTCCGGACATGCACACATCCCGAGCCCCTCCCACGATTTCCGCGAGCGGGAATTGTCTAGTTAGGGGCTCGGGCTTCGACACGAGCCACTCTCCTCTCCATTGCAAAGCAATGGGAGGAGAGTGGCTCGTGGCGAAGCCACGAGCCACTATTGTTCTCCTGCTTGCGTTTATCTTTTATTTCTTCACGTTTCCGCCGTTTTTCTGGTCGCTAACTAGTCCTAGGGCTTTGAGAAAACCAAAACAAATTATATATCAAAACGTGCGGCTTCATCGGGAATAGTGTGCTATGACTTTTCTAAGAAATTCGTCATTTTTTCGCAGAATTATTCGCAAAAAACTGCCAAAAAAGTCCCATAGAAAATGAATGGGGAGCGAAAAAAATCGGCTTAAAAAATCCACTTTTTCCAAACGCCACTGCTTCGCCATACGTTCACCTAGAAACTTCATTTAACCATCAAAACGCAGTGATTTTTCTTGTCTCCGCAGGAATGTAGTTTATGTCAGGCTGAGATTTACAGTTTTTGATCAGTGAGTCCTCAAAAAAGTGAAAATTCTCAAAATCTGCTCTGGTTAGAGTGCGGCATGTCAGTTGGTAGAGTGGAGGAGAGGTGAAAAATCCGCCTGAAAATTTCCCGATCGCATCGCCCTCACGACCAAACCATAAATGTTAGGGGAATGAAATTTGGTCAGATTGTAGACAATTTCCTGGGATTCAAATGAATCCAAGTTTGAAGACCTAGCTCTTTCTGAAGTGAAATGGCAGGCAGCAGTTTAGACCAAAGTCGCACCGTTCTCTCCATAGGAACCAATGTAAACTGAATCATCTGCCTCAGGGAGGGACAGTGTTTTTTAAATCGCTGTAACTCGGTCATTTCTCACAATATTTGGAAAATAATTACATTTATGGAAAGCCACAGCCTTCCTCTCGCTCACGGTCATTTTAGTTTTCAGCTACCATTCACGGTTAGCCCACAATTAGCGCCAGAACGAGACATTGCGCGCTGCTGCTGAGAAGCACTTTTTGCTGTCTGTGGCAGGCACCGTTGCTATGGGGCCCATAGCAACCGCCCTTACACATGCGCAGGCATGTCGCACGCACACACACAGACTCATTGGTGTGCCACACCCACCTTCACACCCAATACCTACACAGGAGCTGCATTTCAGCCTGGAAAATCAGTTCAACCTCTCAGCTTCACACAGCCTTTAGAGCAGGGGTGTCAAACTCAGTTCCAACACACCTGATTCAAATGATCAGGCTCGTTATCAGGCTTCTGCTGAGCTTAATGATGAGCTGATTATTTGAAACAGGTGTGTTGGAAGAGGGAAACATCTAAAACATAGAGGATAGTGGACCTCAGGAACTGAGTTTGACACCCTGCTTTAGAGTAACTCCAATCCAAATGTTGACCAGGTGAGATCTTCCTGTCTTTCCTTTCAAAATAAAAGCACAGCACAATTTCAAAATAAAAGCCTGTCGATGGGCCTGAAAACACCAGTTAAACCCTCTCAGCTTCACACAGCCTTTACAATAACTCCAATCCAAATTTTGACCAGGTGAGATCTTCCCTGTCTTGCCTTTCAAAATAAAAGCACAGCACAATTTCAAAATAAAAGCCTGCGACGGACTGAAAACGCCAGTTAAACCTCTCAGCTTCACACAGCCTTTACTCCAATCCAAATTTTGACCAGGTGAGATCTTCCCGTCTTTGCCTTTCAAAATAAAAGCACAGTACAATTTCAAAATAAAAGCCTTCGACGGACTGAAAACGCCAGTTAAACCTCTCAGCTTCACACAGCCCTTTGAGTAACTCCAATCCAAATTTTGACCAGGTGAGATCTTCTTGTCTCTGCCTTTCAAAATAAAAGCACAGCACAATTTGAAAATAAAAGCCTCTGACGGACCAAAAAATACCCCTCTCCTGCCCAGCTCCGGACATGCACATATCCCGAGCCCCTCCCACGATTTCCGCGTGCGGGAATTGTCTAGTCTTTTCTTCTTCACGTTTCCGCCGTTTTTCGGTCGCTAACTCGTCCTAGGGCTTTGAGAAAACCAAAACAAATTATATATCAAAATGTGCGGCTTCATCGGGAATAGATGTGCTATGACTTTTCTAAGAAATTCGTCATTTTATCGCAGAATTATTCGCAAAAAACTGCGCAAAATTCCCATAGGAAAATGAATGGGGAGTGAAAAAAAATCGGCTGAAAAAATCCACTTTTTTCCAAACGCCACTGCTTCGCCATACGTTCACCTAGAAACTTCATTTAACCATCAAAATGCAGTGATTTTTCTTGTCTCCGCAGGAATGTAGTTTATGTCAGGCTGAGATTTACAGTTTTTCATCAGTGAGTCCTCAAAAAAGTTAAAATTCTCAAAATCTGCTCTGGTTAGAGTGCGGCATGTCAGTTGGTAGAGTGGAGGAGAGGAGAGAAATCCGCCTGAAAATTTCCCGATCGCATCGCCCTCACGACCAAACGATAACAGACAGGAGAATGAAATTTGGTCAGATTGTAGACAAATTTCCTGGGATTCAAATGAATCCAAGTTTGAAGATCTAGCTCTTTCTGAAGTGAAATGGCAGGCAGCAGTTTAGACCAAAGTTGCACCGTTCTCTCCATAAGAACCAATGTAAACTGAATCATCTGCCTCATGGAGGGACAGTGTTTTTTAAATCGCTGTAACTCGGTCATTTCTCACAATATTTGGAAAATAATTACATTTATGGAAAGCCACAGCCTTCCTCTCGCTCACGGTCATTTTAGTTTTCAGCTACCATTCACGGTTAGCCCACAGATAGCGCCAGAACGAGACGTTGCACGCTGCTGCTGAGAAGCACTTTTCTGCTGTCTGTGGCAGGCACCGTTGCTATGGGGGCCCATAGCAACCGCCCTTACACACGCGCAGGCACGCTCCCACGCACACACACAGACTCATTGGAGTGCCACACCCACCTTCACACCCAATACCTCCACAGGAGCTGCATTTCAGCCTGAAAATCAGTTCAACCTCTCAGCTTCACACAGCCTTTAGAGCAGGGGTGTCAAACTCAGTTCCAACACACCTGATTCAAATGATCGGGCTCGTTATCAGGCTTTTGCTGAGCTTGATGATGAGCTGATTATTTGAATCAGGTGTGTTGGAAGAAGGAAAGATCTAGAACATAGAAGATAGTGGACCTCCAGGAACTGACTTTGACACACCTGCTTTACAGTAACTCCAATCCAAATTTTGACCAGGTGAGATCTTCCTGTCTCTGCCTTTCAAAATAAAAGCACACCAAAATTTCAAAATAAAAGCCAGCGATGAACCGGAAAACGCCAGTTAAACCTCTCAGCTTCACACAGCCTTTTGAGTAACTCCAATCCAAATTTTGACCAGGTCAGATCTTCCTGTCTCTGCCTTTCAAAATAAAAGCACGTCAAAATTTCAAAATAAAAGCCTGCAACAGACCAAAAAATGGCAGTTAAAACTCTCAGCTTCACACAGCCTTTAGAGTAACTCCAATCAAAATTTTGACCAGGTGAGATCTTCCTGTCTTTGCCTTTCAAAATAAAAGCACAGCACAATTTCAAAATAAAAGCCTGTGACGGACTGGAAACGCCAGTTAAACCTCTCTGATTCACACAGCCTTTACAGTAACTCCAATCCAAATTTTGACCAGGTAAACGCCGAAATACGCCTCTACAGACATGCACACATCCCGAGCCCCTCCCACGATTTCCGCGAGCGGGAATTGTCTAGTTAGGGGCTCGGGCTTCGACACGAGCCACTCTCCTCTCCATTGCAAAGCAATGGGAGGAGAGTGGCTCGTGGCGAAGCCACGAGCCACTATTGTTCTCCTGTTGCGTTTATTATTCCGTTTTCTTCAACTTCCGCCGTTTTTCGATTCACTTCTCGTCCTAGGGCTTTGAGAAAACCAAAACAAATTATATATCAAAACGTGCGGCTTCATCGGGAATAGTGTGCTATGACTTTTCTAAGAAATTCGTCATTTTTTCGCAGAATTATTCACAAAAAACTGCGAAAAAAGTCCCATAGAAAATGAATGGGGAGTGAAAAAAATCGGTTAAAAAAATCCACTGTTTTCCAAACGCCACTGCTTCGCCATTCGTTCCCCTAGAAACTTCATTTAACCATCAAAACGCAGTGATTTTTCTTGTCTCCGCAGGAATGTATTTTATGTCAGGCTGAGATTTACAGTTTTTGATCAGTGAGTCCTCAAAAAAGTGAAAATTCTCAAAATCTGCTCTGGTTAGAGTGCGGCATGTCAGTTGGTTGAGTGGAGGAGAGGTGAAAAATTCGCCTGAAAATTTCACGATCGCATCGCCCTCACGACCAAACGATAAATGTTAGGGGAATGAAATTTGGTCAGATTGTAAACAATTTTCTTCGAATTCAAATGAATCCAAGTTTGAAGACCTAGCTCTTTCTGAAGGGAAATGGCAGGCAGCAGTTCAGACCAAAGTCGCACCGTTCTCCCCATTAGAACCAATGTAAACTGAATCATCTGGCTCATGGAGGGACAGTGTTTTTTAAATCGCTGTAACTCGGTCATTTCTCACAATATTTGGAAAATAATTACATTTATGGAAAGCCACAGCCCTCCTCTCGCTCACGGTCATGTCGGTTTTCAGCTAGCATTCACGGTTAGCCCACAATTAACGCCAGAACGAGACGTTGCGCGCTGCTGCTGAGAAGCACTTTTTTGCTGTCTGTGGCAGGCACCGTTGCTATGGGGGCCATAGCAACCGCCCTTACACACGCGCAGGCATGGTCCCACGCACACACACAGACTCATTGGTGTGCCACACCCACCTTCACACCCAATACCTACACAGGAGCTGCATTTCAGCCTGTAAATCAGATCTACCTCTCAGCTTCACACAGCCTTTAGAGCAGGGGTATCAAACTCAGTTCCAACACACCTGATTCAAATGATCAGGCTCGCTATCAGGCTTCTGCTGAGCTTGATGATGAGCTGATTATTTGAATCAGGTGTGTTGTAAGACGGAAACATCTGGAACACAGAGGATAGTGGACCTCCAGGAACTGAGTTTGACTCCCCTGCTTTAGAGTAACTCCAATCCCAATGTTGACCAGGTGAGATCTTCCTGTCTTTCCCTTTCAAAATAAAAGCACAGCACACTTTCAAAATAAAATCCTTCCACACACCGGAAAACACCAGTTAAACCCCTCAGCTTCACACAGCCTTTACAGTAACTCCAATCCAAATGTTGACCAGGTGAGATCTGCCTGTCTGTGCCTTTCAAAATAAAAGCACAGCAAAATTTCAAAATAAAAGGCTGTGAAAGACTGGAAATGCCAGTTAAACCTCTCAGCTTCACACAGCATTTACATTAACTCCAATCTAAATTTTGACCAGGTGAGATCTTCCTGTCTCTGCCTTTCAAAATGAAAGCACAGCACAATTTCAAAATAAAAGCCTGCGACAGACCGGAAAACGCCAGTTTAACCTCTCAGCTTCACACAGCCTTTAGAGCAGGGGTGTCAAACTCAGTTCCAACACACCTGATTCAAATGATCAGGCTCGTTATCAGGCTTCTGCTGAGCTTGATGATGAGCTGATTATTTGAAACAGGTGTGTTGTAAGAAGGAAACATCTGGAACATAGAGGATAGTGGACCTCCAGGAACTGAGTTAGACACCCCTGCTTTAGAGTAACTCCAATCCAAATTTTGACCAGGTGAGATCTTCTTGTCTCTGCCTTTCAAAATAAAAGCACAGCACAATTTCAAAATAAAAGCCTGTGACGGACTGAAAACTCCAGTTAAACCTCTCAGCTTCACACAGCCTTTACTCCAATCCAAAGTTTAACCAGGTCTGATCTTCCTGTCTCTGTCTTTCAAAATAAAAGCACAGCACAATTTCAAAATAAAAGCCTGCAACAGACCAAAAAATGCGAGTTAAACCTCTCAGCTTCACACAGCCTTTAGAGTAACTCCAATCCAAATTTTGACCAGGTGAGATCTTCAGGTCTCTGCCTTTCAAATTTACTTTACAGCACAATTTGCCAGTTAAACCTCTCAGCTTCACACAGCCTTTTGAGTAACTCCAATCCAAATTTTGACCAGGTCAGATCTTCTTGTCTCTGCCTTTCAAAATAAAAGCACAGCACAATTTCAAAATAAAAGCCTGCGACAGACTGGAAACACCAGTTAAACCTCTCACCTTCACACAGCCTTTACAGTAACTCCAATTGAAATTTTGACCAGGTGAGATCTTCTTGTCTTTGCCTTTCAAAATAAAAGCACAGCACAATTTCTAAATAAAAGCCTGCGGCAGACTGGAAACGCCAGTTAAACCTCTCACCTTCACACAGCCTTTAGAGTAAATATGCCTATCCCATGCTGCTCCGGACATGCACACATCCCGAGCGCCTCCCACGATTTCCGCGAGCGGGAATTGTCTAGTTAGGGGCTCGGGCTTCGACACGAGCCACTCTCCTCTCCATTGCAAAGCAATGGGAGGAGAGTGGCTCGTGGCGAAGCCACGAGCCACTATTGTTCTCCTGCTGCGTTTATTATTAGGGGCTCGGGCTTCGACACGAGCCACTCTCCTCTCCATTGCAAAGCAATGGGAGGAGAGTGGCTCGTGGCGAAGCCACGAGCCACTATTGTTCTCCTGTGGCGTTTATTAGGGGCTCGGGCTTCGACACGAGCCACTCTCCTCTCCATTGCAAAGCAATGGGAGGAGAGTGGCTCGTGGCGAAGCCACGAGCCACTATTGTTCTCCTGCTGCGTTTATTATATTTTATTTTTAACGTTTCCGCCGTTTTTCGGTCGCTAACTCGTCCTAGGGCTTTGAGAAAACCAAAATAAATTATATATCAAAACGTGCGGCTTCATCGGGAATCCCGGGCTATGACTTTTCTAAGAAATTCGTCATTTTTTCGCAGAATTATTCGCAAAAAACTGCAAAAAAAGTCCCATAGGAAATGAATGGGGACTGAAAAAAATCGACAAAAAAAATCCACCGTTTTCCAAACGCCACTGCTTCACCATACATTCACCTAGAAACTTCATTTAACCATCAAAACGCAGTGATTTTTCTTGTCTTCGCAGGAATGTAGTTTATGTCAGGCTGAGATTTACAGTTTTTGATCCGTGAGTCCTCAAAAAAGTGAAAATTCTCAAAATCTGCTCTGGTTAGAGTGCGGCATGTCAGTTGGTAGAGTGGAGGAGAGGAGAAAAATCCGCCTGAAAATTTCGCGATCGCATCGCCCTCACGACCAAACTATAAATGTTAGGGGAATGAAATTTGGTCAGATTGTAGACAATTTCCCTGGGATTCAAATGAATCCAAGTTTGAAGACCTATCTCTTTCTGAAGGGAAATGGCAGGCAGCAGTTTAGACAAAAGTTGCACCGTTCTCCCCATTAGAACCAATGTAAACTGAATCATCTGGCTCATGGAGGGACAGTGTTTCTTAAATCGCTGTAAGTCGGTCATTTCTCACAATATTTGGAAAATAATCATATGTATGAATAGCCACAGCCTTCTTCTCGCTCACGGTCATTTTAGTTTTCAGCTAGCATTCACGGTTAGCCCACAATTAGCACCAGAACGCGATGTTGCGTGCTGCTGCTGAGAAGCACTTTTTGCTGTCTGTGGCAGGCACCGTTGCTATGGGGGCCCATAGCAACCGCCCTTACACACGCGCAGGCATGGTCGCACGCACACACACAGACTCATTGGTGTGCCACACCCACCTTCACACCCAATACCTCCACAGGAGCTGCATTTTAGCCTGAAAATCAGTTCAACCTCTCAGCTTCACACAGCCTTTAGAGGAGGGGTGTCAAACTCAGTTCCAACACACCTGATTCAAATGATCAGGCTCGTTATCAGGCTTCTGCTGAGCTTAATGATAGCTAATCATTTGAATCAGGTGTGTTGTAAGAAGGAAACATCTGGAACACAGAGGATAGTGGACCTCCAGGAACTGAGTTTGACATCCCTGCTTTAGAGTAACTCCTATCCAAATGTTGACCAGGTCTGATCTTCCTGTCTCTGCGTTTCAAAATAAAAGCACAGCACAATTTCAAAATAAAAGCCTCCGACGGACTGGAAACGCCAGTTAAACCTCTCAGCTTCACACAGCCTTTACAGTAACTCCAATCCAAATTTGGACCAGGTGAGATCTTCCCTTCATACAATCAATAAGATCAGCACAGTGAAGCTGGTGCACCCACTGTGCCTCTTTCACTTCCCCCTGTAATTTCAAAATTCATTTTTCACAAATAATTCTACAAAATGTCGGTCAATAGATCTCGGGTGGCTTTTCACCAACCTTCAGCGCCTCATTGTCTTCCCAGTCATGATTATAAATACATGGAACTTTCCAAGATAAACATATCAAAATGACACTAAATGTTTACTGATGTAGTCGGTGGTCTTCCAAATGTCCATTTTTTGTCAGTTTGTAAAGGATGCTGCTGATGCAAGTCGCAAGAGTTTCACAAGTTCATGGTGACAATAAGTGAAATTTGGAAAAAGAAAACACTTAATATGTATTCAAATATCATCTATTATAACATGCATCTCTGTCTCTGTTCAACTGTGGGGATTTTTTTTATTAAAGTCTAGATGCAAAACAAAATGAAAATTATTTTAAAACTTAAAAAACAACAAAATATTCATGATAAAATAAAAAAGAATTAAATAAATATCTGAAACACAAACATGTAAAACTGCAAAGAAAAATACATCTAATGAATAAAACTGAAATATAAATGCTAAATATTAATTTCCATCATAAATACAATAACAAAATACATAAATAAATAAAATATATTAAAATGATAAAACAAATCCAAAATGCATATCACAGAAATGAAATAAAACTGAAAATAAAATAAATTTTATAAAAATCACAACAATACACAAAATAAAAGTAAGAAACAGTTAAAAAACACAATAGTGCAAAATAAAAATACTAATTACTTTTATAATTAAAAATAACTACAATAAAATATTCACAATAAAATAAAAAATAGTAAAATTAAAAAATCCAAAAGTCAAATATTAAATCACAAAAAATAAAATGAAAAATGTAAAGAATAAAATTAAAGCAAAAACATAAATGCTAAATATGAATTAAATATTTTTAAAAATGTAATTAAATCAATCATTAAATAAAACAACAAAAAATGGTCAAGTAAATAAAATGTATCAAAATAGTAATAAATAAAAAATACAGTTAATTAAAATAATAATAAAGTAAGTCTGAAAACAAAAGGTGAAGTTAAATGTGTTACATCAGCCCCCAGGAGAGCAACGCCTGTTTATGAAAGTTTGATAATTGAATTGGTATTTTTGTCAATTTTATAATTACATTTAAGTAAAAAAGGAATTCCTCCTATTTTTTGAATATATAATTTGGTATTGCATTCCACATTTTAACATTTTCTCTTATGAGGCAACATAACCAATTAATTTGGAACATATTATTCATATTATTAATAGATAGAGATAGATAGATAGATACTTTATTAATCGCCAAAGAGAAATTCACAGTTCCAGCAGGGTGAAAGGTGAGAAGAAAAAAAAAACAACAAAAAAACATGAGAGCATGCAAGTTACAAATAAGACTATGAAAAGCAAAGTTGTCATCCCTGCATGAGCTTGAACCACCAATCTTTTGGTTAACAGCCAAACACATTCGCCAATTGCACCACAGAAACCACATAGCAATATATTCATGTTATTAGTCATTAGTTAATTTCATCCTCTTCTGTTCACATATGGTTGTAATACTCTCTTTCCATGACTCTTTGGCTGTGTCCGAAATGGCATACTAATATTCTACATACTCAATACATACCACATAGTCAATGACTATATCCTGTATACTAAGTACTATAAGTATGATTAGAATGCCAACCGTTCACACTGTAGTATACTACTACGTTTCCCATAATGCATTTCAAACCTCCGATGACAAAAACCGGAAGTACGGCTATCAACTGACACACACACACACACTGCAGACAGAACTTTCTGGAAAAAACGCCTCTCCCAACGGGCGCCCGGCAACAGCCTAGCAACACCAATCAGCGGTGGCATCGAGGCCCCGGTGCACGTTCATTGGCACTTCTTTGAAATAAAGCCGCTGGCCGCTGGCCGCCAACGCCCTTTCTTCGGTTCCATTCAGAGGTAAGGCTGCGTACTTTTTCTCCTCCCTGCTAGCTTTAGCATAGGCTGATTCTGCACTATATCCTATTAAATAGTATGCTCCACCTGAATCTAAATGCTAAGGGTAACAGTAGAAATGCATACTGAATGCTGCAGTGGAAAAACAAACGACAATATTTTTGGTATATTTCAATGTCTGCATTGGTCATGTTCAAGTTGCTATCATTACCTTATTCAAAGTCTAGCTAGCCGTTAGCTAGATAGATAGCTTTTGGATAGCTAGATAGCTTTGTCTTTGTCTTTGTAAAATGTTGCTGCAACGGATAAAATAGCCTTTTCTGCCTCATAATGTTTGTTTGGAAAATAGCGTGGTTAAACCGGAGCTTTCATGCATTTTTCCAGTCTCTTGGTGAGGGAGTGTGAAGCGCCTTTCTCCCTCAACTTCTTCTAGCTTTGTTTGACTGTAAACTTGAGTTGCACAGTTCAGTTTTGTGCTCTAAATGAATAGGGATGCTGACGGTCAGAGCAGAAAAATGTAAACTTGACACTGATGTGTAGAAATGATGATTAAAGAAGATGTAGTAGTATTTGCTTTGGTCATGTTCAAGTTGCTATATGTGCTTTGGGATGTTTTAATTTGCATCTATGTAGAACGGTTGTCTTAGTAAAATGGTGCTGTGATATCTCTTCTTCCTCATTGTGTTTTCTGTAAAATAGTGTGGTTAAACAGGAGCTTTGCTATAACTGTTTTAGTCTTGCAAAATGGTGCTGTGTGCACTTTCACGGGAATTTTGATGTTTAAATTAATTAAGGTGCCAGTGCTTTGTTCCATCATGTTAGAATCAGTTCTATAAGTCATTTAGGACATCATGATGAGTATAATATCATTTATTTATGTTGCATGATTAAATGTTTCAGTGCTTCCATTCAGTAGGCATTGTCTGATCTTTACCCTTGTTGTGTTTTAAAATCGTTGTTTCAGTTTCTGAGTCAGCAGTGACAGTAGATTTTTTTTCTCTGATAAAAAATTACATTGCGAGGACATTCGATGTGTTGTGTATGTGTACATGTTTTTCTGCTCATATTGGTGATAACTGTTTTATAGCAGTGGTTTCAGACAAGTCACAGTGTTTTTTTTCTTTTAAGATTTTCACTATGCTGGAAGTGTCTTAGTCTTGTAAAATGTACTTTATACTGCTAACTTATCTTCAGCTGGTGCGGTCACCATGGCGACCAGCTGCCAGGCTCACACAGGGGTGTCACTAGGTTTTAAGGACAGGGGAGGCTTAGCCCCCATGACAAATTGCTTTTCCACTTTTTGGACCGATTTAGATTTTTTTCAGAGATACTTTACTGTGTAAATGTTTTAGGCCACAATGGCCATGACTTTTGCTCACAACACAATAATTCAGGGCTGTCAACTTGTGATCAGAGCTCAGAGTGAGATTTGGTTTATGTGAGATGCTGATGGGGGGGTCTGGGGGCCCTCCCCCAGAAAATTTTGAAAATTATTGATCCTATTTCCTGCATTCTGATGTATTTTAAGAGCATTTTGTTAAAATCTTATGATAGAGACAACATTAAGGGACAATTAAAAAAAACACTAAGATTTAAAAAAACTGAAATAAACAGAGCAACAGCAGGCAATATTGAAAATGTTTCTTCATGTAAAATATGGATGAAGGTTCTGTGGCTGGATGTGCACAACACATTTCAGTATTTTCCATAAATATATGCATAATTGAAATAACTCCATCAACCACTTTGTAACATTTGTCTTTATAGGATTCTAATGCACTCAACAGCTTCAAGTTGACCACATCAGCCAACTATAGAATGAAAAGTGCTTAAGGAAAAACAAAACATCTTTATAACTTAAATTATCTATTCACTGAACAGAATTACAATCAGACACTAAACTCTGTCCCACAGGAGCAGGGTTACATGGACTAAAATCAGAACCAAACCAGGTCTGACTGGACCTCACAGGAGCAGGGTATCATGGACTAAACCCAGGACTAAATGAATGAATAACTTATTAACTCGGCCCAAAAATAAATGACAAAGTCTGTAAATTCAGAATAAATGGCACAACTGTATACAGGAACAGGAAGAGAACAGGAAAAAATGAATTTTTGTGAGCCATGTTGTACTCCCTGAGGCTTCAGAAAATTCACCAGTTGCTTGTAGTGCAGTTTGTATCTGTGATTTATCTTTGAGGAATAAAACTGTGTCATTAGCTAGCTGTGAAATCTTTCTCACGATTGAAAACGACTAAACCTTGAATATTTGGGTTGCAGGAAATATTTAAGAATAGGAGTTCAGATGTAATATTATTTCTTTTCTCTAATGCAAAAAAAGTAACTTGAGTTTTTCTCGCCTTCTTCTAACCACTTAGCTCTAGATCTGATGAAAGCGCCTTTCGCTAAGTTCACGTACATTCTGTCAAGCTCTTCTGTGAGGTTTTTTAGTGTGCTTAGGTCTTCTTCAGATAGATCATGTTTGGAACTTAATAACTGGAGCTGGTTTATTAGAAAATTCATTTTTTCATCTTTTACTTTTTTTAATTCCTTTACTACGTTTAATTGCAAGTTCTCTCATTTTAAATTTAAAGTATTCCCATTTTTGAATTGGATTCATTTCTCTTTTACTGAATATATCCTCAGCAAGTAATTGTGCCCCTTCTTTAAATTGTTTATCATCTAATATATTATTGTTTAATTTCCAATAGCCTCTTCTGTTAGAATTCTCTTTTGATCCTGTTAATCTTAAACTTGTTAATTTATGATCAGACAGTGGACCATGAGTATGAGAAATATCTAAAACAAACTGTAAACTCTGTGATGAGATTAACCAAAGGTCAGTTCTTGACTGTAAACTTCTGCTGGTGTTAGACCACATGCAGTCTGTGACATTGGGGTTCATAAATCTCCACACATCTGTTAACAAAAGATGATCACTTATAAATGAGGTGTGTTTAAAGCCCAATAATGATGCAGATCTTGGAGGATGTCTGTCCATGTAATCATCTGGAGCATCATTAAAGTCTCCTCCTATGATAATAGTAGAATCTTTGTATTTTTCCTTTAAATCGTCCAAAGCTGAAGAGAGTTCAGTAAACATGTCCTGTGCTTGCGATGCTCTGTTTGGTTCATAAACATTACAAATGATAGACATCAAATCATCCACCTTCAAAACTACAATGATCCAGCGGCCTTTGTTTGAAGCTTTGGTTTCCAGAATATCACCATTAAATCTGTTTGAAAGTACTGCCACTCCAGCTGAATAATTGTATACAGGCAGTTATAGTAGCAGCAGCAGCAGCAGTACATGCATCTGCTGATGTGGGATTATTTCTGTCTTTTCAGCTTTTTAAAACACAGAAAATACACAAAGGATTTATCATTTCTTCACTATGTTGAAGCCTTAGTTTATACTGTGTTTATACATGTGTCTCTGTAAAATAGTGCTCTGACAGATGAAATATCTCTTGTACCTTGTAGTGTTTGCTTTAAAAGTAGTGTGGTTTAATGTAACATTGACTACATTTTCTAGCAATTTTGATGTTAAAATTAATTTAGGTGCCAGTGCTTTATTCCATTATGTTACAATCAGTTCTATCAGTCAATTAGGACGTCATGATGAGTATAATATCGTTTATTTAAGACATGTTGCATGCGGAAATGTTAACATACCATTAATTACAGTGTCATATTAATTCTCTGTGCTGTGTTAAAGACCAGTTCAGCTACTTTTGCTGCAGACATGTTGAGATTCTTCTTCTTTCTGAGAAAACATGCAGTAGTGCTTTAATTTAGTAGCCATTGTCTGGTCTTTAGCCCTTTTGTGTTTTGAATTAGTTGTTTCAGTTTGAGTCAGCAGTGTAAGTAGATTTTTCCCTCTGATGGAAAAAACACATAGTGAGGACATTAGATGTGTCTTGTACATGCATGTTTTGCTGCTCATATTGGTGCTTACTGTTTCATAGCAGTGCTTTTAGATAACTGGGTGCTTTTTTTTTTCACCAGCCTTTGGACAGCCTTTTGGAGAGCCTGTGGATTGCCCTTGGACATCCTTTGGTCGACCACCTCTGCATCACCTCGTATCCTTTCATCCATCCATCCATCCATCCATCCATCCGTTTTGCCTGCCTTGTTCTCTCTCTCTCTCTTTCTCTCTCCCTGTGTTTGTGTGTCTCTCTTGTGCTCTTGTGCTGTCTTCCAGGATGCCTCGGAAGGGGAGACGCTCCCAGGCCCAGAAGCAGCGCTGGAGGAAGCCGGACGCGTCTGAGATGCCCACCCCTCCTGTCGACGCACCCCACTGCTCCCGCTCTCCCCAGTACAAGGTATGTTTACACCCGAACTGACATGCTCACTTACAGCCCGGTCTCACGGGGATTCGTGAAACTGTCACGTCAGTTTTTGTTTCGGTTTCGTGCGCACCAACACGATGTCGTCATGTTTTTCGTGCCGCTCACCACGAGCGAAACCCATTGCGGCCGGATCACATCTGAAAGTGGTTTATACCGGCGGATTCATGACAATTTAAGCTGTCCATCGGCGTTTGCGGCCGCTGCCGCGGCCGCTGCTGTGGCCGGATGTCTGGCGGCCGCAAATGCCGATGGACAGCTTAAATCGTCATGAATCCGCCGAATTTGCATAGGAATTTAAAGAATTTAAAGAACATTTAAAGAATGTCCGGCGGCCGAATCCCCGTGAGACCGTGTTGGCAATACAGAATGTGCTAAGTTGGACACATTCATGGCATCCGCACGATGTTGAATTAAATAAGTGTATTATTTGCTCACAGAAGGTTGGTTCCACCTTGCCAGCCGGACGGTTCTGGGAAGAGCGGCAGGCGCGTGCAAACCTTATTGCACGTAAGTACTCAGCTGTTTTTATCATGAAATATCTTCACAAATCATATTTAGTGTACCACCAACAATTACCCGTTGAACACAGATTCTGCTGTTCTCATACAATAATAGAAAATGGTGATTGTTATATGAGCTCTCTTTGTTTGAAATCCGTTTTAAATTCTCTTTTGCTCTGTCTTCTTGTGAACAGGCCGTGGCACCGGTTACCGCCACAAGGTTTTAAAATGGCCAACTTCACCCTTTACTGGGCGCAACCACAAGTTGGTCATTCCTCCTGAGCGCCCTGGAAAGAAGGTATAATTATTAATTGTTGCTGTTTGTTTTCTTAAAAAGTTCTTTTGACTTTCATACTAAAACTGTGGTATTTCTTTTGCAGTTCATTCTTATTGTTGGGGACTCCCATCTACGTGCTCTTGTAGATGGCTTTATTCAGATGCCAGAGTCTCGGCTGAGCTTTGGCTTCCTGTCGATCCCGGGGGCATCTGCTTCTGAAATTCGCACTGAGGTTCTGCACGCTGCAGTTCCTCGTGCACCTGATGCCGTCTGCGTCATGGCCCCCGGCAACAACCTGACCAGCACCACTGTTGAGAAGGCCGGTGTGGATTTTGCCAATCTCCTCACCACTTGTGGCAATCGCTGGTCTAAGGTTTTTGTGGTCGGCTTTCCTCCCCGCCTGGTCGTTGACGTCCAACACCAGGACCTGCTTCGGCAGGAATACAGACGTGTGGCTGCTCGTATGGGTAAGAGGAAAGAGATTGTTTTCATCCATTCCATTCACTGAATGAACAAACTAGAAAGACGTGACCTACATTTTAACAATTCTCAAGTATCAATGGATATTTTGGTACAATGATGACTTTTTTTTTTCCATTGTTTTTCAAGGTGTAAAGTTCTTCAACACTGCAGAGCACTTCCCCCTGAGTGATTTGGTGCTGTGGAGCAAGGATGGTGTAAGTGTAGTATGTTGTGAAAAAAAGTCGTTGATTGGACAAGTTTGGTTCACAGCAGATGTTCACTTGACATTAAAACTGTTTGTGTGTTTTGTTTTTTTTTTATTTCTTATTTATGCAGGTCCATCTGAGTGATCGTGAGGGGATGGGGATCCTCGTCCAGTTGTTCTGGTCCGCTGCCAGCGAGCAACTGATGACACCACCTCCTTCGCCCCGGATCTCTCCTCAGCCTCCAGTTCGGAAAGCTACAGTGAGAGAGAGATCCCCTGCTCCACCCAGCCCGAAACCCCGTGAACGGAGGAATATTGGTCAGGGCGGCAAGGTAATTGATAAATTGCTTTATGTTTTTTAGACTTTTTTTTTTTTCGACTACTGTGACATCATGTATTGTGATAATAATTGTAATAATATGTGTACTGTGGTAAAAAACATTAGTTATAATGCACTGTGACGCTTTCTGTGATTGCAGACGAGCCATCCTCGGGAACCTCCCCGGTCCAGAGGTTCACCAAAGCCCAGGATGGCTCAACAGCAGGTTTGTGATTCTTCAGATATTTCTTTCAGATGCTATTGGTTGTTTTTTGACAGGACAAACTGTAATTAGTAGTGTCTGCTTTGTGTTTTACAGGTGGAGGAGAGCTTCCTTCCACTGAACCCCGTCTGGTTCAGCAGCACAGCCCTAAGTGCCATGGAGAAAGTGTCTCCCTCCCATATGTCTTGCCTGGCAGATTTCAATGCCACGGAGAAAGTGTCTCCCTCCCGTATGTCTTGCCTGGCGGATTTCAAGGCTTCTCCTAAGCCAAAGAAGGTAAGTTGATTGATTAAAATTTTATCTCCCGCAGAAGGATTGTATGAATGCTCAAACGTGTAATTCCTGACAGTTAATTCTGCAGATGGTTTTTTTTTTCGTGTCATGTGCAATTAAGTAAAA
Source organism: Acanthochromis polyacanthus (assembly GCF_021347895.1). Classification (NCBI taxonomy): domain Eukaryota; kingdom Metazoa; phylum Chordata; class Actinopteri; family Pomacentridae; genus Acanthochromis; species Acanthochromis polyacanthus. The sequence continues at coordinate 30,678,296 of NC_067132.1, read as the reverse complement.
CTAGTTCATAACAACAGCCACAAATAACAGACTTGAATCGGCTACACAGAAATGTAGTTGTAAATTGTTGGATAGCTGTTCAACTCCATTTAATTGGTATCTCATTTGGTTGCTGCTGACTCCATTCCACAGGCATCTACATTGTCCACACTGACACTTGCTATGTTTTTTTCTCATCTGTCATCAGCTGTTTGACTCACCCCCGGCCAGATTGACTTGCAGTTGGGGCAAGACAGAAACCCCTGTTTGTTCTCCCATTGCAAAGGTAAGGATTAGTCCTCTTCTCATCAATATGTATCATCTGACTGAAAATCATCGTCATTTCACTGAAGTTTTGTTGTTCTGTGTTTAGATGGCCAAGATGATGACCCCCTCACCGAATAGACAGGCCTGGACAGCTGATGATGCGGGCTGCAAGCCTCCTTCTCCTCAGAAGGTATATTTACCTCTCTATAATCAATTAAAAGAACATTACAAAGCAGGCATCTCCATTTGTGGCCATTTTTGTCATTCCTGTTTTCTTCTGGCACATTTACTGTATAATCACAATTCCAATGAATCGCTAGCATTAGGAAAATTGAAACTACTAGCTAGCTATCAGCTACCAATCTAGCTTATTTGTTAGCTTGCTATCTTTCGGGTAGCTAGCTTTGGGACAACTGAAACTACTGGTTAGCTAGCTGGCAGCTAGCAATCTAGCTTATTCAAAGGTTAGCTAGTCGTTAGCTAGATACATAGCTTTTGGATAGTTACATAGCTAGCTTTTAGACAACTGATGCTATTTAGTCGTTAGCCAACTATCTAGCTATCGTGTTGCTTTATTTTTTACGTGTCACTGTTATTGTCATTTATCAGATGACCCGAACACTGACTCCATCACAAACCAAGTGGCCCTGGTTCATGACAGCTGCATCCACCTCAGCTGATACACCAACAGACAATGTAAGTTTATTCCTCTATGATAGACATGTTAGACAGTACACAAGTATTTTTTTTTTTTGTAAAGTCATGATTGTTTGTTTGTTTTTTTGGTTTACTGCAGTTAAAAATATTTTTTGACAATTGAGAGAACTGTTATTATGCTGGTCACAATACAATAAGCTACCTGTAATGCTGTGTTGTGTGCCATTGCTTTCACAAAGTAACTCTTGCTTCTAATCAGGGTTTTACATTAGCACTAGCCACTGGCAAAATTCGTGTAGAAAAGGTTTTGGTGAATAAAATATTGACATCACTTGCCATTGGCATGGTGGAAACAAGTCAATGGAATACTGACTTTGCTATGTAATTGCATTTCACACAAACAGGAAAAGTATGTGGTCCAGGCAGTCTTCAGTAGCCTTCAGTCTGTACAGTAATGTTGATCCCATGACCAACAACTCTGATGCTGCAGTCATAAGTTGTCTGCTCAAAGCACCTTCCTTAAGCCTCCTCACAAACATTGGAGCAAGTCCCATTACATTAAAATAGTAATGTCATGTTGATGTCTACAGAATAGGAGCTAACCAGTAAATTAAATTAGGTGACATAGGGTTATTATGTGTTCATGATTTTAGAAAAAAAATGTAAGTCATTATGATCTGTTCAAATGCAATTTCAAGAAAAAAAGAAAATATGTTGCAATGCCCTGGAAAAAAATCCCGGAGGGAAATTCTACAAATAATACAATAATACAACAAAACACACAGACACATACATATCTATGTACACACACACACACACAATACATATATATATATATATATATATATATATATATATATATATATATATATATATGCATGATTGCAATGAACATACAAATATGTATATTAAACTAGCTAAGGTAATAGTAAGCAATGATACGCTAAAATAATACAAGATTTCCTTAAATTGGTGAGAGGATGTTCATAATGTTGGAACAATGAAAGTTGTTACTGAAACATTAAATCATATGATCCTTTAACTGAAGAAGCTAGTACTAATGCCGAACTGGAAAAAAATTAAGCTGCCTGAATAAATAATGAAAATATAATAATTACCGATCACAATTTGTCATAATTTCAGGATAAAACCAGGAGCGAGAGTCACCATGTGGAGTCAGTCCGGGCCAGTCATTCTCAGAATGATAAGAGGTACAAGGTATTTTCCCGCAACCATCAGTGTAGCTGTAACGCTTTGACATTTCTGGCATACCACACTGAGGGCTGTCAGTTCACCAGGACTACACTCGACAGAGTCCTGGCTCAGGGAGACGCGCTGTATGTCGGAGTCAAACAGCAGTTGATTCGCGACAAGACCTTCCAGAGCAATCACCTGGCAGTCGAGGAGATGCCAAAACAAGTCCTCACAGACAGACATTTGTATAATGTCAACATGTCTGAGATCAGGTGTGGCTTTTTAAAAACTCAAGTCTCGAGCCCTGGAAGACGACAGTGGTGGCTTCCGCTTGCCACCCAGCTGGAGTGTCTTTCAGCAGAGGTTAATCAGGCTTTAATCATCATTTCACCCGAGGTTATTGCTGTTTTCCGTGATCAGTCCGGGAGGTATGGAGTGTTTGATTCCCACTCCAGAGACTTGACAGGATTACCCTCTCATTCCGGGAAGGCGATCGTCATGACTTTTGCGGAACTCAGTGACCTGGCTAACCACCTGCACACACTCTTTAGAGACCGTGGAGACTCTGCAAGTTACGAGTTTGTCCCGGTTTCTTTTCAGACTGACAGCCCCAGTGAACATCCTCAACAATCCCCAGAAACTGAGGTTCAAAATGAAGTGTCTGAACCTGCTCTCCTCGCATTGCAGGCAGACAGTGGGACAGCTGTCAAAATTGAGGAGGATGTTAAAGGTTCCTCAGCTGTCCCACAAGCAATAAATCTCTCTCGATTGGAGAAAGATCGGAGGCGAAAAGCCAAGAGGAGAGCATTTGACACAAAGGAACAACTGAAAGAAAAAATTAGGAAAAAAACTGGGGAGAGAATCAGGTATGCCAGCTGTGCCGAATTTCGCAGGAAGAAAATTCAGGCACACAGTAAGTGTGTGCAAAAGAACCGTGAACAACGGCTCTTGTCTTCCAAAAAATACTATGCGAAGTTCAATATCAAAATGCCTGGAGAACAACTAAAAAACAAATACATGACAGATTCTGCTTTTCGGAGCAGGAAAAAAATTATGTTGTCAAGAGGTACAGCACGGATCCAGCCTTTCAGAACAGGCAGAAAAAATATGTTGTCATGAGGTACAGCACGGATCCAGCCATTCCGAACAGGCAGAAAAAATATCTTGTCAAGAGGTACAGTACGGATCCTGCCTTTCGGAACAGGCAAAAAAAGTATGTTGTCCAGAGGTACAGGAAGAATCCAGAGTTCAGCTACATCATATTCAACGCTGTAGCCTGCTCAGAAGACGCAGGTTGGCTGCCAATCCTGACATGCGTCAGAAGTTGTGGAGAGCACTGAGCATCAGGCGGAAATACGACAGCTCGGAACCTCTCGCCAGCCAGTGCTCACTTCAGTGATGGCAGCGGCAATAGCAGCATTCCGTGAGACCATCAGCCATGGACCAACATACGTCTGTACCAGCTGCCACAGGACTATGTTTCCAAATCAAGTCAAGTCATGCAAGAGAGTTAAATACTCCACCAACATCAGTGGCAGCAGGCTTGCTTGACTGGAACATATGTGCATGTCTGTGATGCTGAGTGCTCCTCCCCTTGCTCAATGCCACCAGAGAGACTGCAGGAGTGGATCTGCCACAACTGTGACAGCCACCTCAGCCGTGGGAGGATGCCAACACATGCAGTAGCAAACAATTTAGAGTTGGCACCCATTCCCCCGGAGTTGGCCCAAACTCAACGTGCTGGAGAGACAGCTCATCGCA